>NC_069500.1:407685343-407955343 GCF_027579735.1 Bombina bombina
CCCCAAACCCCCAAAACCCTTTAATTTTAAATTCACTAAAAAGTATCACCAGTCTGTTTTATTTTGTCCTGTGCATTTACTAAAGCTCATTCTCATATCTTCCTTTTTTTGTGTGAATTAGCTTCATAGAATAACAAAGAGATTAGTGAAATAGGAGGCTGGAGAGACTTCTTAGTTAATTTTGCCCAAAGAGCATGTAAATGTGTGCAGCTTGGCTGTGATTTATACAATTTCCTGCTTCTGCTATTGTATTACACTCATCTAAAATATCTCTCTAGTACCGAACCTACTAGTAATCCCATTACTGATTGACATTTGCCAGATGTCAGTACTATGTGTTTCATTATATTCACCAACCAGTGTAGTATTTATCTTACACATAAGAGTATAATAAAATTATGTGCACTAATATAACTATTATATTTGCAACCAACAAAACTACTGCATTATTATTAAGAGAAGAGGGAGAGAGACAGAGAGGGGAGAGAGAGACAGAGAGGGGAGAGAGAGAGACAGAGAGGGGAGAGAGAGAGAGAGAGAGAGACAGGTGGGGGGGGGAGAGAGACAGGGGGGGAGAGAGAGAGAGAGACAGGGGGGAGAGAGAGAGACAGGGGGGAGAGAGAGAGACAGGGGGGAGGGAGAGAGACACAGAGAAGGGGAGAGAGAAAGGAGGACTTGAGAGAGAGACAGAGGGGGGAGAGATAGACAGATGGGAGGGAGAGAGACAGAGGGGAGGGAGAGAGACAGAGGGGAGGGAGAGAGACAGAGGGGAGGGAGAGAGACAGAGGGGAGGGAGAGAGAAAGGTGGACTTGAAAGAGAGACAGAGGGGAGAGACAGACAGACAGACAGACAGAGGTAGGAGCAAGAGACAGTTATATTGCTTATAGAATTAAACCTTGGACTGTTGATTTTAAAATACATTCCAGGAATATCATTCAAACAGGGGCTCCAATGCTGCACGCCACCTCCTAAAAGATTGCCACTTCACCTCTTGAGTCCCTCCCTGGCTTTATTTATCATGGGAACTCAGGAGGCAATCCAACTGGCAAATGACATTTAAAATGAAAAAGACATTCCACCCCAATACCCACAGTAGCTGACTTAGAGGAGGAGCATTTAACACTAACTGTGCCCAGCTTACCCTATAGATCTCATACATACCACATATAGACACCCTTATAACATACTGAGACACACTCTAGGTTACCCTATACATCTCATACATACCACATACAGTATATTCACACTCTAGTTTACCATATCCAGTTAAAGCTGTGTCACACTGTGGCACCCTATATATTGTATACATATCACATGTGTGTCCTATATATCTCATACCACATATAGTCACCCCACACATAGCCACACACTCTAGTAGTTTACCATATTCAGTTAAACCTATGTCACCCTGTGGCACTCTAGTATACACTATATTATATATTGTATACATATAACCCTATAATACAATGCAGGCTCTCCAGGGTACCTTAAAAACTCATATACATCACACTATATTAGACCGTCCGTATACCGCACTGTCCGCATACCATCTCACCAGCCTAGGGCTCACTTACCTGACAGCTCATCAGGTTCCAGACCACTGTCAGCGTCAGTCCCGCAGATCACAAGGTAATGAGCAAGGCGGCATTAGCTGAGCCGGCTGCCGTGCAGCTCACCCCCCTCATCTTGCCTAGCAGAGAATGACCTGAGGAAGCAGATGATGGAGGATACAGGCTGGGGAGAATGCACGAGGGTACAGCAGTAGGCTTAACGCCAGTCTCCCACAAGACACTCCACGGCGACGGCGTGCACTGGGCAGGCGGGCGGCTCTGGCGACAGCAGCAATGAGCACACTCAGCTCACTTCACTTTCCCGCCGCGAGTCTGAGGGCGGCAGCCAGAATCATGTGATGTGGGCGTGACGCCGCCTGCCCTAAACCCGCTCCAAACCTGCAATCTGCAAACCACGGCACTGACTGGAGAGTGAGTGACTGTGACTGGAGTCAGGGTGGGAGGGACGAGACAAGGGAGGGGGCGTAAAAAAAGTTTAAAAGTAAAAAAAAAATATTTTTTATTTTTTTTTAAATACACTGACTTTACAGCCAGTGCCGTGGCGCCCCTCTCTGCAATGCGCCTGTAGGCACATGCCTACTGTGCCTAATGGCAAATCCGGCCCTGACCAAAAGGTGACACCGTATTTAGCATAAAGGTCCATCTTGCTTCCTTTTTTAATAAACAATTATCCTCATCTCCACCTCTTCCATTTGTTATTCCTCTATCAATCCCTACAAATTTTAAAGAAACAGTACTACTATTATGAGCCTCCCTAAAATGACGAGCTACGCTTGTATCTCTCCCGTAGAGGATGTCATCTCTGTGCTCCTGTACCCTGTCCGTGAATAAACGTTTTGTTTTACCAACATAGAACAGGGGACAGGAGCACCCCAAAAGATAAACAACCCCCACTGAGTTACAATTTGAAAAGCATCTGATAGTATAATTTTTACCTGTATTGGCTGAAAATGTTTTGCTTTTAAGCAAATAGGGACAATAGACACAATGCCCACAAGGAAAGCTTCCTTTCACTTGTTGTTTAGTTAACCAGTTTGTGACTGGTTCAGACCGAACAAATCTACTTCTAACTAACTTATCTTTAAGATTAGGAGATTTTTTTGCGGTCAATAGTGGTCTATTTCCTACTTTGTCTGCAATTTTGTCATCTAGGGTTAATAAATGCCAATTTTGAGATAGAATATTTCTAACACTTTGCCATTGGCAATTAAATGTAGTAATAAATCTGCTATTGTTCTCAGATTTTGTTTCTTTTTGAGTATATAGAAGGTCATGACGGTTTAACTTACTTTGTTTAGAGTTTTTTTAACCAGGTTATGAGAATAACCTCTTTCAATGAAGCGTTTACACATTTTCTCAGCATGGTAGTTAAATTTAGTATTTGAAGAACAGTTTCTTTTTAGTCTCAACAGTTGACCATATGGAATGCCTTTTTTCAAGGGCTCTGGATGCCCACTCGAGGCTTCCAACAAATTATTGGTTGCCGTATCTTTACGAAAATTTTCAGTTGAAATATGGCTACCTTCCTTTTTAATGCAGATATCTAAAAAGGGTAATTCCTTATCACTATAGGAATAGGTAAGAAAAATGTTACGATCATTCTTATTTAACTCAGAAATGAAGTCATGTAGGCAGGTCAGGGGGCCATCCCATAGAATAAAAATGTCATCCACAAACCTAATCCATAAAGACACATGGGAGTCAAAAGTCTCACTATGTTGATCAGACATCCAACTCCCATGCTTCCAAATGGAGACACGCATAAGTTGGCGCACATACTGCACCCATAGCTGTCCCCCTGACCTGCCTATACACTGAGTTATCAAACTGAAAAACATTATTCTCAAGCATTTCTGAATCATCCTTACCTCATTTGATTGAGGGTTTTTAATGTAAATGGACACCCTTAAGGGGATATATAGAAGATTTGAAGAAGCTGATATCTGAATTCTTGCATACACCTGTCACTTTGGGGCACTATAAGGGATCTTTTGATTACCTTATGAACTTTTAGGTCACACCCGAGTGTATTTTCTTAACTGTGTCCTATATTATTACATTTCTACCTTTTATATCTATGTACAATACTACTGTTGCATTTATTGTTTGAACATAGGTTCTTTTATATTGAATTACATGTTTATAGCCTGTAAGTAGGCAACTATTCTTATCACTTTGCTCGCACTGCGCCATCCCTATACATCTTGTGTTTGTATATTTCTTTGGGAGATCTTGGGAACTGCTCCGACTTTTTTGGGGACAGGCTGATAGTGGGAGCCTCAAAGGAATTTTATTACATATATAAGGGTATTTAAGAATTATAAATACGTGTCTCTAAACCTCAAGAGCGCTGTAGGGTTAGCTTGAAGGGTTCACCCTAAGAGCTTTCTGTCTTTTCTCCTAATATATATATATATATATATATATATATATATATATATATATATATATATATATATATATATATATATATATATATATATATATATATAATATTATTATTATTATTTTTTATTATCGGTTATTTGTAGAGCGCCAACAGATTCCGCAGCGCTATAAACAAAGGGGAGTACAACAAAACAATTAAAGGGATCAAATGGGTAGAGGGCCTTGCCAAGAGTTGCACTGTTGTAATCCACTCTTAAGAAGGTGACCTACAAACAGCTGGACTCTTAGGCTTACATGCTAAGGGGGTTCAGGGGATAGCAATGGAGGAGTGGAACTGGTATAAAGTAAGGTTAGCATAGGTTGTATGCATCCTTGAACAGTAGAGTCTTTATGGAGCGCTTGAAGCTTTCAAAACTATGGGAGAGTCTTGTGGGGCGATGCAGAGAGTTCCACAAGATGGGAGCCAGTCTGGAGAAGTCCTGTAAACGGGAGTGCGATGAGGTAACCAGAGAGGAGGAGAGTAGGAGGTCATGAGCAAAGCGAAGGGGACGGGAGGGAGAGTATCTGGAGACAAGGTCTGAGATATAGGGGGGAGCAGTGCAGTTGAGGGCTTTGTATGTCAGAGTGAGAATTTTGTGTTTGATCCTAGAGGCAAGAGGAAGCCAGTGAAGGGATTGGCAGAGAGGAGCAGCAGATGAAGAGCGACGTGTAAGGAAGATGAGTCTGGCAGAGGCATTCATTATGGATTGTAAGGGAGCTAGGCGGCAGGTAGGGAGACCAGAGAAGACATAGTTGCAGTAATCGAGGTGGGAAAGAATGAGAGAGTGGATTAAAATCTTAGTTGTGTCTTGTGTAAGGAAGTGTCTAATTTTAGAGATGTTTTTAAGGTGGAAGCGGCAGGCTTTAGCCAAGGACTGAATGTGAGGAGTGAAGGAAAGATCTGAATCAAATGTGACCCCGAGACATCGGGCAAGCGGGGTAGGGGTAATGATGGAGTTGTCGACAGTTATAGAGATATTGGGGGTGGAGGTTTTGGAAGAAGGGGGGAGAATGAGGAGCTCAGTTTTGGAGAGATTTAGCTTGAGGTAGTGGGAGGACATCCAGGAAGAGATGTGAGAAAGACAGTTAGTGACACGGGTTAGCAAGGAAGGATATTTTTGGGTGTCATCGGCATACAAATGATATTGGAAACCTTTTCCCTTCTTATTGGTTCATTTTGGAAATGTATGGTTGCTAGGGAAATGCATCTTTGTTAACAACCAATTGTCTTTTGGATGTAATTCTCACATCACAACACCAGGGGCAACATGACAAACAACCAGTTTCATTTAATCATTTCTAGACAGTAAAACATTTCTTTAAAATGTGTATTTAAAAATGCTATAATGTCTTTATATTCATACGTTACATATTCAAATGTACTGTATTATTTCACATTATTTATTCTGATTATTTTAATAGGAAACATCAATATTATTTCTAACATCATATTATTATTATTATTATCTTGAAATCTATTTAAAAATAGCATTTGGTTATTTATTCCTGAATATACAGGTTGATGCCCATGACCAATTGTTGTCTGCAACCAAAGAAATACTTGTTAGAAAGGTTAAGCATTCATATGTCTATTTGCAATATTATCAATGTAGTTATTATTCAATACAGCAATTATTTATTTAATATAATATGTCCTAGATGCATACATATATACATATTATTTGTTATTTGAGTATTTTAAACTCAAATGAAAAACTGGCATCATTCCTTTCGCAAGATTTATTTATTTTTATTTATGCCATACAGAGGCTTTCAATGTCAATTTGTCTGGGTTCTACACATGGGAAACTCCACAGGGGATAATTTAAACATAGGTGATAATAGCCTTTTTTGTTTAGCTACAACTGGTTTTCCCTGTTTAATTTGTGTCTGAATATACTGTACATATAACTAGCTACATTGTAAACATGTGTCTTTGCTGGTCAAACTTTCATTGTCTCAGTACCCAGCAGGGGTTATTTTACAAGTAGTTGTAAAAAGCTACAATTGCTTGAATATGTTTGCATTTTCAAACATACTCACAGACGGATCGGCTACACCTTGGGCAGGAAACCCATATATGGGCATGTACTTTTGAGGCTCCATCATGCTAATTTCCATTTCCTTGAAATTTTAAGCAAATGAAAAGTTTTAGACATTTATGTGTCTATTCACTGTATGGGGTCATCTATCTGACAATATATCCTTCTTTGAAGTGAGCTTTATGATTTATCCTGTGTAATCCAAAAACAGTGGGGCTAAATTTCACACAGTGCCATTTGAAGTTTTTAGAAATTAAATGAATTATTTGATGTATACAGCCATAGATCTATCAAATAATATAAATATATATGTATATATTATTTATTTATGCTCAGATACCTTGACATATATACATATTCCAGAGGGTTTCTGTGGGAAAAACGAGCCTTGTTAATGAACTTCACAATAAGTTATTTTCTCTATTTTGTGCGTAGTGGAGGATTTTAAACTCACCTTTTACCTCCCCCTAATTTAAAATGTTGTTGTATTTTGCCAGGAATCAACTTCACCCAGCAGTGATTCAAACTTTCTCCCAGCTGATGAGTAGCAATAACTACAAAACAGTCTGTCCTGGGATAGTTATGAATCACTGCAACAATGTATTCCAGAGGTTTTCTGTGGGAAAAACAAGCCTTCTGGCCTGTCTAGATTTGTTAATGAACTTCACAATGAGTTATTTTCTCTAGTGTGTATATATATATAAGGGGTGCCAAAAATGATCGCCATTGCGACGGAGCCGTTAACGATGATGCATCGATGCAGTGCAGATCTGAATTCAGGGGTCAGTGACGTCATCGCACAATGTCACGTGACCCGCCTCTCCCACTGAATGATGTGAGGGCTTAAAGTGATGGCAGACAGAGTAAATAACTTTATCATGTAAAAGATATTGATTCTATGTTTTTGAACTTCAGCACGCTCAGTGCAGTTGTCTGACAAGCCGACAGAAGCCTCATGTAAACAGTGAATATTTTCTTGTATTATCACTTCACTGTTTAGGACTGTTGCGGTCTCTGCTGCATGTTTCCTCTTTGTCAGACCCCTAGCCCAGCCCCAAACGAGCATTTGAGTGTTGCTATTAGATATAGAAAGTCAAGTTTTACAAAAGTGTCTAATAGCAACACTCAAATGCTCATTTGGGGCTGGGCTAGGGGTCTGACAAAGAGGAAACATGCAGCAGAGACTGCAACAGTAAACAGTGAAGCGTTAATACAAGAAAATATTCACTGTTTTTACACAAGGCTGCTGTCAGTTCGTCAGACCACTCCTGTCCTGTCAGATCTCTCCTAGTCTTGAAGCAAGCGGCACAGCAGAAGCGCTTAATTAATCCTGCAGCTGCACTTCACATTCACCCGGTGTAGTGTCGAAATCTGCGACCCGACGGAATTTGTGACCGTTACGTCGCCAAATTCCTGAGCGCACACGTGACTGGTTGACCACCAATCACCTGCTACAGACACCTCCTTCCAGATTTCGACACTACACCGTGAGGGGTCGCAGAATCAGACGGAACAGCTGAGCCTGTCTGATTTTGCAGCCTTCACTGAAGCGCCGCTGCTCCACAGCTTACCATGCCTTCATACATTTATTAGCAGTCCGAAACGGATACTACTAATATGGAAATGCCTATGAAAGTTAAAAATACGTTGAAACTTGAGCGACTGCTAGGACACATTATTGAAGCCGTTCGGTAAGTGGTTGGTGCAGCTGTTGATAAAGATTCCGGTAACAGGAAATTACATATAATTCCTTCCCAGCTGCAGATCATCACAGAGCCGTAATAAACATGTTTAGAGTGCCTACATGATTTATTAGGTGACCCTTTGTTCATGTCAGTTAAGAGTCCTGATCATTTACGGTGACACTGCACTGCTCACACATACCATGAATTCCTTTCAAAGCTCTCCACTCTCCAATACACAGAATACTAGTCTCATATGAGCTTAGGGAGCAAAATAACAGCCCATCTATGATCTAAGTGTAATATGTGACAAGGTATTGTATTGTATTATAGTTGTGCTTTGTATGTGTATATAAATAAATTTATATGTTACATATAACCCTATAGCCTGTTAAAAGCATATCTATTACCTTAAATCTGAATCCATTATTTTTCTTGTTAGGTGTATCCAGTCCACGGATCATCCATTACTTGTGGGATATTCTCCTTCCCAACAGGAAGTTGCAAGAGAATCACCCACAGCAGAGCTGCTATATAGCTCCTCCCCTAACTGCCATATACAGTCATTCTCTTGCAAGCTCTCAACATAGCTGGAGGTAGTTAGAGGAAAGTGGTAAAATATAGTTAGTTTTTTCTTCAATCAAAAGTTTATTGTTTTTAAATGGTACCGGAGTGTACCATTTTATCTCAGGCAGCATTTAGAAGAAGAATCTGCCTGCGTTTTACTATGATCTTAGCAGAAGTAACTAAGATCCACTGCCGTTCTCACATATGTCTGAGGAGTGAGGTAACTTCAGAGGGAGAATGGCGTGCAGGGTATCCTGCAATAAGGTATGTGCAGTAAGTTTTTCTAGGGATGGAATTTGCTAGAAAATGCTGCTGATACCGGATTAATGTAAGTTAAAGCCTAAATACAGTGATTTAATAGCGACTAGTATCAGGCTTGCTATCAGAGGTATATACTCTGATTAATGTGCAATATAAAACGTTTGCTGGCATGTTTAATCGTTTTTATATATGCTTTGGTGATAAAACTTATTGGGGCCTAGTTTTTTTCCACATGGCTGGCTTGATTTTTGCCTAGAAACAGTTTCCTGAGGCTTTCCACTGTTATAGTATAAAAGTTACAGTTGGTGCAGTTAAAATTACAAACTGTGACATTCAGCTTCCCTCAGCAGTCCCCTGCATGCTATAGGAAATCTCTGAAAGGCTCAAAAGGCTTCAAAAGTAGGAGCTGTGGCAGTTGTTATGACTGTTTAAAAAACATATTTTTCGTTTTGTTAATCTGTTTTTTGTTTTAAGGGGTTAATCATCCATTTGCAAGTGGGTGCAATGCTCTGCTAACTTGTTACATACACTGTAAAAATTTCGTTAGTTTAACTGCCTTTTTTCACTGTTATTTCAAATTTTGGCAAAATTTGTTTCTCTTAAAGGCACAGTAACGTTTTTTTATATTGCTTGTTAACTTGATTTAAAGTGTTTTCCAAGCTTGCTAGTCTCATTGCTAGTCTGTATAAACATGTCTGACATAGAGGAAACTCCTTGTTCATTATGTTTAAAAGCCATGGTGGAACCCCATAGGAGAATGTGTACTAAATGTATTGATTTCACTTTAAACAATAAAGATCAGCTGTTATCTTTAAAAGAATTATCACCAGAGGATTCTGACGAGGGGGAAGTTATGCCGACTAACTCTCCCCACGTGTCGGACCCTTTGACTCCCGCTCAAGGGACTCACGCTAAAATGGCGCCAAGTACATCAGTCGCCCATAGCGATTACTTTGCAGGACATGGCGGCAATCATGGATAATACCCTGTCAGCGGTATTAGCCAGACTGCCTGAATTCAGAGGAAAGCGCGATAGCTCTGGGGTTAGACGTAATACATAGCGTGCAGATGTTTTAAGGCCCATGTCTGATACTGCGTCACAATATGCAGAAGCTGAGAAGAGCTTCAGTCTGTGGGTGACGTCTCTGACTCGGGGAAACCTGATTCAGATATGTCTACTTTTAAATTTAAGCTTGAGAACCTCCGGGTGTTGCTTTGAGAGATTTTAGCTGCTCTGAATGACTGTGACACAATTGCAGTGCCAGAGAAATTGTGTAGACTGGATAAATACTACGCGGTGCCGGTGTGTACTGACGTTTTTTCAATACCTAAAAGGTTTACAGAAATTATTACTAAGGAGTGGGACAGACCCGGTGTGCCATTTTCCCCCCCTCCTATTTTTAGAAAAATGTTTCCAATAGACGCCACCACACGGGACTTATGGTAGACGGTCCCTAAGGTGGAGGGAGCAGTTTCTACTTTATTGGTGTGTTGGGTTAATAAACTATGCGCTGTGGGGGTAAAAGCTAGGGAGTCTCGAAGAAGTAATCTCACAAACTTCAAAGTGGGGGTAAAATCTGGATTGGATGAGACTCTTAAGCGCTTGTGCTTAATTACCCAATAAGGAAAGATAGTCTTACTATGTAGTTGGATTCAATGAGATCTATTTATTTTTAGAATTATAAATACATACAATAAAATTTAAAACAATAGAAATTGATTCTTAAAACAAATCTAACTGGTTGGCCAACCATACAGTGTGAATAAAATGATATAATATGTTTTCCAATCCCTGTTACTTAGTGTGTTATACAAACATATCTGTATATTTGAATTTTTGAATTTTGGTTTAATTGCAGATATTTTTTATGGATTTGATATAGTGGACTTGTGAAGAAGTATGGTATCCACAAAGAATATTCGCAATATTAATTCTTAATTACCATATTTACCATATTCGTTTGTTTAAAGCTGAACATACATAATTAAAATAGCGTCAATGGTATCAACAATATAATTAAAATAGCGTCAATGGTATCAACAATAGTAACAAATAATAAAAGTGAAACAAAAATAAAGTGATACAGTAAAAATCGTATAAGTTATGAAAGATAAAGTCTTTCTGCCGTGATCGTTAGAGTAATTGTTAATTGCTTTTTGTTAAAAGCGCTGTTGTTAAGTCCTCCGTGGGGATAGTATGTGCGGGCGTGCTGCAACACGTTTTTATCTAATTGCTATATATATTGCGATTATAAGTCACTGTTAAGTAGTTTTGGTTATCTGTCCTTCACATTAACTTCCTTAGTTGGTGTAGGTATAATAAATCTTACCCGTTGTTTCTTTTGGGATACTTTGTTTCTGGTCTAGTTTCTTTTTGTACCCAATTCAATCTTTACTGTGATGAATGTGGATCGGAAGCCGGGATAGCCGCTGCCGGTGTTGTAGTGGTTTCAGTATGTCGAGTTGGTTTGTCTCTGCGATTACACACACTTGAAGAAGTAGATGCTGGGGTATTGTGGTAGTGTGCTTTAACCGTTAATCCTTTTGTCAGATGGCTGGGCTTTTTGCCTGGTTCAGGTTTTCAAAACCTCTTGAATTGTTGCGAATGTGTTCTGTTTAGATCCGTACTCTATTTGTTTCAGAGTATCCGATCTGCAGGTGTCCACAGGTTTCTTTAGGCCCAATTATTAGGTAAGGTATTTCAGTTGTTCTTGGCGGTCCTTTGAAAGGAGGACTAGGTGCTTTGAAGGTTGTTCTTGAACGCTTCAGAATATCTTTCAAGCGTATTTGTTGGTCCGTGGTTTGATGTAGTCTTGGCGGTCCACTTCGAAAGTGGACTATGAAAATGTTCAGCATATGCTTGATAAAGGCTGTATTAATCAGCTGAAACGCGTTGCCTACTCCTTACTACACTGAACATTTTCATAGTCCACTTTCGAAGTGGACCGCCAAGACTACATCAAACCACGGACCAACAAATACGCTTGAAAGATATTCTGAAGCGTTCAAGAACAACCTTCAAAGCACCTAGTCCTCCTTTCAAAGGACCGCCAAGAACAACTGAAATACCTTACCTAATAATTGGGCCTAAAGAAACCTGTGGACACCTGCAGATCGGATACTCTGAAACAAATAGAGTACGGATCTAAACAGAACACATTCGCAACAATTCAAGAGGTTTTGAAAACCTGAACCAGGCAAAAAGCCCAGCCATCTGACAAAAGGATTAACGGTTAAAGCACACGACCACAATACCCCAGCATCTACTTCTTCAAGTGTGTGTAATCGCAGAGACAAACCAACTCGACATACTGAAACCACTACAACACCGGCAGCGGCTATCCCGGCTTCCGATCCACATTCATCACAGTAAAGATTGAATTGGGTACAAAAAGAAACTAGACCAGAAACAAAGTATCCCAAAAGAAACAACGGGTAAGATTTATTATACCTACACCAACTAAGGAAGTTAATGTGAAGGACAGATAACCAAAACTACTTAACAGTGACTTATAATCGCAATATATATAGCAATTAGATAAAAACGTGTTGCAGCACGCCCGCACATACTATCCCCACGGAGGACTTAACAACAGCGCTTTTAACAAAAAGCAATTAACAATTACTCTAACGATCACGGCAGAAAGACTTTATCTTTCATAACTTATACGATTTTTACTGTATCACTTTATTTTTGTTTCACTTTTATTATTTGTTACTATTGTTGATACCATTGACGCTATTTTAATTATATTGTTGATACCATTGACGCTATTTTAATTATGTATGTTCAGCTTTAAACAAACGAATATGGTAAATATGGTAATTAAGAATTAATATTGCGAATATTCTTTGTGGATACCATACTTCTTCACAAGTCCACTATATCAAATCCATAAAAAATATCTGCAATTAAACCAAAATTCAAAAATTCAAATATACAGATATGTTTGTATAACACACTAAGTAACAGGGATTGGAAAACATATTATATCATTTTATTCACACTGTATGGTTGGCCAACCAGTTAGATTTGTTTTAAGAATCAATTTCTATTGTTTTAAATTTTATTGTATGTATTTATAATTCTAAAAATAAATAGATCTCATTGAATCCAACTACATAGTAAGACTATCTTTCCTTATTGGGTAATTAAGCACAAGCGCTTAAGAGTCTCATCCAATCCAGCAGTTTCTACTTTAGCCAAGCGTACCACTATCCCTGTCGAGGACAGTTGTGCTTTTTCAGATCCAATGGATAAAAAATTAGAAGGTTACCTTAAGAAAATGTTTATTCAACAAGGTTTTATCCTGCAGCCCCTTGCATGCATTGCTCCTGTCACTGCTGCTGCGGCGTTCTGGTTTGAATCTCTGGAAGAGGCCTTTCAGACAGCTACTCCATTGACTGAAATACTTGACAAGCTTAGAACACTTAAGCTAGCTAATTCTTTTGTTTCTGATGCCATTGTTCATTTGACTAAACTAACGGCTAAGAATTCTGGATTCGCCATCCAGGCGCGTAGGGCGCTATGGCTTAAATCTTGGTCAGCTGACGTGACTTCAAAGTCTAAATTACTCAACATTCCCTTCAAGGGGCAGACCCTATTCGGGCCTGGTTTGAGGAAAATTATTGCTGACATTACTGGAGGTAAGGGTCATACCCTTCCTCAGGACAGGGCCAAATCAAGGGCCAAACAGTCTAATTTTCGTGCCTTTCGAAACTTCAAGGCAGGTGCAGCATCAACTTCCTCTGCTACAAAACAAGAGGGAACTTTTGCGCAATCCAAGCCGGCCTGGAAATCTAACCAGGCCTGGAGCAAAGGCAAGCAGGCCAGAAAGCCTGCTGCTGCCTCTAAGACAGCATGAAGGAACGGCCCCCTATCCGGCATCGGATCTAGTAGGGGGCAGACTTTCTCTCTTCGCCCAGGCGTGGGCAAGAGATGTTCAGGATCCCTGGGCGTTGGAGATCATATCTCAGGGATATCTTCTGGACTTCAAAGCTTCCCCCCCACAAGGGAGATTTCACCTTTCGAGATTATCTGTAAACCAGATAAAGAAAGAGGCATTCTTACGCTGTGTGCAAGACCTCCTAATAATGGGAGTGATCCATCCAGTTCCACAGATGGAACAAGGACAGGGATTTTATTCAAATCTGTTTGTGGTTCCCAAAAAAGAGGGAACCTTCAGACCAATTTTGGATCTAAAGATCTTAAACAAATTCCTCAGAGTTCCATCGTTCAAAATGGAAACTATTCGGACAATCCTACCTATGATCCAGGAGGGTCAGTACATGACCACATTGGATTTGAGGGATGCTTACCTTCACATACCGATTCACAAAGATCATCATCGGTTCCTAAGGTTTGCCTTTCTAGACAGGCATTACCAGTTTGTGGTAATAAACACTACAGTAGGTAACTGAGTAAACCTTCGGAATTGAAAAAGTTCTAGTGTCTTAGTTGTTTGTTTTTTTCACACAAATGCAGTAGTCTTATTAGAGTTCTATATCTTGTCTATTCAAATATATAGATAGGTGAAAGGATGTCTCCTTACCAGATGTTACCCCAATCATATGAGGTAAGGTTTGTTCGTATAGGAAATATCTTTGTCTTGTCTTTAGTGACCACTGGTCCGAGTGCCACAGGTGTGTCGGTCCAAACAGGAAGATCTGGTATCCTTCTCAGGGTTCCGTCACTTTGGTGTATATGATCTTTGTCCGGTAAAAACTTTTTCCGCTGGTTGGAGTCTTAGTGACTCATCGGAGTATGGTACTTCGATTAGGATCTCTCATAGAAGTACCATACTGCCATGAGTCACTAAGACTCCAACCAGCGGAAAGAGTTTTTACCGGACAAAGATCATATACACCAAAGTGACGGAACCCTGAGAAGGATACCAGATCTTCCTGTTTGGACCGACACACCTGTGGCACTCGGACCAGTGGTCACTGAAGACAAGACAAAGATATTTCCTATATGAACAAACCTTACCTCATATGATTGGGGTAACATCTGGTAAGGAGACATCCTTTCACCTATCTATATATTTGAATAGACAAGATATAGAACTCTAATAAGACTACTGCATTTGTGTGAAAAAAAGACAACAACTAAGACACTAGAACTTTTTCAATTCCGAAGGTTTACTCAGTTACCTACTCTAGTGTTTATTAGATTACACATTATTGTGTCATTCATTTTGTATTTTGCTGCGCTGCATTACCCAGATATATCTGTTCTCTTTATTCACTGTTTTCACCCATTGTGTTAGGGGTACACAATTCATCTGGTTCAGCTGCACAATACTACACCTAAATCATTAGATATCTACTGACATATTTGTTCAATCTACACTAGGTCACAGATATCCAATTCAACATTGAACACTAGACCTTTTTTGAGCGCTGGTCAACCACACCCTTGTTTTCTCCATATATTTTTATATATATATATATATATATTTTTATATATATTTTTATATATATATATATATATATATATATATATATATATATATATATATATATATATATATATATATATATATATATATATATATATATATATATATATATATATATATATATATATATATATATATATATAAAAAATACCATCCAAATTACAGTGTTACCCTCCTATGGACATCTGCCTGGGTGCAAGCATGCAATGAATACTCCTAGAAAAACGAATGCACTCTCAGGTGAAGAAAAAGACGTGTGAGTGCATCCGTTTTTCTAGGAGTGTATATGTGTGTGTATATATATATATATGTGTGTGTGTGTACATATGTGTGTATATATATATATGTGTGTATATGTATATATATATATATATATATATATATATATATATATATATATATATATATATATATATATATATATATATATATATATATATATTACACAAACTATTTTTAAAAAATTAACCTGTTTACAAATGTAGGCCATAAACTATCCCAACTCAGCCTAGACACCGGATACCTTTCCATTTTTTATATTGGTTCCTGGATGGTTGTTCAGTATTTCCTTTTCTGGTTCTACTTTATCCCTTCTCCATTATTTGATTTGGTGTAAAAAGGTTCAGTCTCAACATGTTCATATTTGTTTCCAGTACAACCTGTACATTAATAAAATAATTCAATTCTCCAAACTTTATCCCTGCCCTATGAAATCATTTTACTAAATGTCCAAAACATATTTTTGCATAGCTTCCCACCTCAACATTAAAGGGATATGCAATCCAAATTTTTCCTTTCATACTTCAGATAGAGCATACAATTTTAAGCAACTTTCTAATTTACTACTATTATTTTTTTTTCTTCGTTCTCTTGGTATCTTTATTTGAAAAGGCAGGATTGTAAGCTTAGGAGCCAGCCCATTTTTGGTTCATGGCCTGGGTTATGCTTGCTGATTGGTAGCTTTATTTAGTAACATTTTTTTTTTTTTTACTTCAAAGATATCAATTATGAATTGTGCAAAATTAAATGGGTTCCCAAACACTGAAATCCTATTTCTGTTGATCTATGTATTTCCACTTAGGAGAAGTACTGCAGTAGAGATAAAGTAATCCACAAGGAATTTCTACAAATACACCTCCCACCACACTCATACCTTAGTTTAATGTATAGCCAAGTAGTGAGGTGTAAAAAGGAGTAAAAATGCATACAAAAAGAGGAACTGGAAAAATAATGTACTTTTATACAAAAAAATCATAACTACCAAAAAATAAGGCGGGTCTCATGGAATTTTGCCACTCTAAAGAAATTAATTTATCAGGTAAGTTCTTACGTAAATTATGTTTTCTTTCATATAAGTGGCAAGAGTCCATGAGCTAGGGACATACGAGATGATAATACCCAAGATGTGGAAATCCACCGAGTCACTAGAGTGTGAGGGATAAAATAAAAACAGCTATTTCTGCTGAGAAATTAAATCCAAATAATTGTTTTCTTAAAAATTTTCAAAAAACTCAAAAACATAGGCAATAGAATCAAACTGAGACAGCTGCCTGAAGGACTTTTCTACTAAAGACTGCTTCAGAAGAAGCAAATACATCAAAATGGTAAAATTTAGTAATTGTATGCAAAGAAGACCAAGTTGCTGCCCTGCAAATCTAATCAACTGAAGCCTCATTCTGGAAAGCCCAAGAAGTTACAACTGATGTAGTATAATGAGCTGTAATTCTCTGAGGCAGGGACTGCCCCACCTCCAAATAATCTTTGTGAATCAAAAGTTTCAACCAAGATGCCAACGAAATGGCAGAGGCTTTCTGACCTTTCCTGGAACCAGAGAAAATAACAAATAGACTAGAAGTCTTTCTGAAATCCTTAGTAGCCTCAACATAGAATTTTAAAGCTCTTACCACATCCAAAGAATGTAGAGATCTTTCAAGAGAAAGGAACCCTAGGAAGGAACAACAATTTCCCTATTAATGTTAGAATTCACAACTTTAGGCAGAAATGTAAACGAAGTCCGCAAGACAGCTTTTTCTTGATGGAAAATCAGATAAGGAGAATCACAAGAGAGAGCCGACTACTCAGAAACTCTTCTAGCAGAAGAGAGAGCCAAATGAAATAACACTTTCCAAGAAAGTAGTTTAATATCCAAAGAATGCATAGACTCAAAAGGAGGAGCCTGCAAAATCCTTAAAACCAAATTTAAAATCCAAGTAGGAGAAATAGACTTAATAACAGGTTTGATACGGACCAAAGCCTGAACAAAACAGTGAATATCAGGAAGTTTAGCAATCTTTCTATGAAATAAGACAGAGCAGAAATGTGTCCTTTCAAAGTATTTGCAGACATACCCTTATCTAAACCATCCTGAAGAAACTGTAAAATCCTAGGAATTCTAAAAGAATGCCAATAAAATTTGAGAGGAGCACCATGAAATATAGGTTTTCCAAACCCGATAATAAATCTTTCTTGAAACAGACTTACAAGCCTGTAACATAGTGCTAATCACTGAGTCAGAGAAACCTCTATGACTAAGAACTAAGCGTTCAATTTCCATGCCTTTGAGATCCTGATGAAAAAACGGCCATTGATACAAAAGGTCTGGCCTTAAAGTGGCCAAGGTTGGCAACTGGACATCCGGACAAGATCCGCATACCAAACCTGTGAAGCCATGCTGGTGCTACCAGAAACACATAAGATTGTTCCATTATGATCTTGGAGATCACCCTTGGAAGAAGAACTAGAGGCGGAAATATGTAAGCAGGTTGGTAAAACCAAGGAACTGCTAAAGCATCCACCATCTCCTCTTGACCTGGAAAGATATCTGTGAAGTTTCTTGTTCAGACGGGAGGCCATCAGATCTATTTCTGGACGACCCCACATCAGCACAATCTGATGAAACACATCTGGATGGAGACCACTCACCCAGATACAAAGTCTGATGACAGAAAAAATCCGCTTCCCAATTGTCTACACCTGGGATATGAATTGCAGAAATTAGACAAGAGTTGGACTCCGCCCAAGGAAGTATCAGAAATACTTCTTTCATTGCTAAAGAGCTGCGAGTCCCCCCCTAATGATTGACATACGCTTCTGTTGTGATAATGTCTGTCTGGAAAAATAATGAAAATTCTCTCTTTAATAGAAGCCAAGCCTGAAGAGGTCTGAAGATAGCACGGAGTTCTAAAACATTGATTGGTAACCTCGCCTCTTGAGGTTTCCAAACCCCTTGTGCTGTCAGAGACCACCAGACAGCTCCCCAATCTGTAAGACTTCCATCCGTTAAGATCACAGTCCAGGAAGGACGAACAAAAGAGGCCCCTTGAACAATACGGTGATGGTCCAACCACCAAGACAGAGAGAGTTGAATGTTGGGATTTAAGAATATCAGTTGTGATATCAGAGTATAATCCCTGCATCATTGATTCAGCATGCAGCTGCAGAGGTCTCATATGAAAGCGAGCAAAGGGGATCGTGTCCGATGCTGCAGTCATAAGACCTAAAACTTCCATGCACATAGCCACTGAAGGGAATGATCGAGACTGAAGGTTTAGACAAGCTAAAACCAATTTCATTTGCCTCTTGTCTGTTAAAGACAGAGTCATGGACACCAAATCTATCTGGAAACCTAAAAAGGTGACCCTTGTTTGAGGAATCAAGAAACTCTTTTGTAAATTGATCCTCCAACCATGCCTTTGAAGAAACGACACTAGTTGTTTCGTGTGAGATTCTGCTAAATGAAAAGACTGAGCTAGTACCAAGATATCATCCAAATAAGGAAACACCGCAATACCCTGCTCTCAGATTACAGATAGAAGGGCACGAGAACCTTTGAGAAGATTCTTGGAGCTGTCGTTAGGCCAAATGGCAGAACAACAAATTGGTAATGCTTGTCTAGAAAAGAGAATCTCAGAAACCAATAGTGGTCTGGATTAGTTGGTATGTGAAGATAAGCATCCTGTAAGTCTATTGTGGACATAAAATGTCCTTACTGAACAAAAGGCAGAATAGTCCTTATAGTCACAATATGATTTAAAAACTTCAGATCCAGAACTGGTCTGAAAGAATTCTCTTTCTTTGGGACAATGAATAGATTTGAATAGAACCCCAAACCCTGTTCCTGGAGAGGAACTGGTACAATCACCCCTGGAAGCTCTAGGTCTGAAACACATTTCAGAAAAGCCTGAGCTTTGTTGGAACATGAGAGAGAGAATCTTCCCACGGGGGGTCTTATTCTGAAACCAATTTGATAACCTTGAGACACAATATTCTGACACCACCAGCTGAACTGGATTGAGGGCCATACCTTCTTGGGGGCTTGGTTTTATTCCAATTTGAAGATGGTCTCCAATCGGAACCAGAGGCCTTAGGGGAAGGAGTGTTTTTTGTTCCCTATTCTGACGAAATAAACGAAAACGACTAGGAGCTTTAAATTTACCCTTAGATTTTTTATCTTGAGGTAGAAAAACTCCCTCCCCCCAGTGATGGTGGAAATAATAGAATCCAATTGAGACCCAATTAAATTCCTACCCTGGAAAGATAAATAGTAATCTAGATTTAGACACCATGTCAGCATTCCAAGGTTTAAGCCATAAAGCTCTTCTAGGTAAAATAGCTAAAGACATAGATTTTACATCGATCTTAATACAGTCAAATATAGCATCACAAATGAAATGATTAGCATGTTGAAGCAGAAGAACATGCTAGACAAATCAGGATCCTCTACCTGACGAGCTAAACTTTCCAACCAAAACGTTGAAGCAGCAGCCACATCAGCCATAGAAATGGCAGGTCTAAGAATATAGACTGAATGTAAATAAGCTTTTCTGAGATAATATTCACACTTCCTGTCTAAAGGATCCTTAAAAGAAATAATATCTTCCATCGGGATAGTTGTACGTCTGGGAAGAGTGGAAATAGCCCCATCAACTTTAGGGACTTTTTTCCCAAAACTCTAAATTAGCCACAGGTAAAGGATACGACTTCTTAAACCTAGAAGAAGGATTAAAAGAAGAACCAGGCTTTAGTAATCATATCAGAGACAGCATCTGGAATAGGAAAAACCTCAGGAGCAAACTTTGGAGGTTTAAAAACAGAATTTAAAGGTTTACTGACTTTGTTATCAAGAGGTCTAGACTCTTCAATACCCAAAGTAACCAAAACTTCCTTCAACAAAGAACGAATATAATCAATCTTAAACATATAGGAAGATTTATACTTTTCAGAGTCTGATTCAGGATCCTCTGAACCAGAGAGATCCTCATCAGCAGAGGATACTTCAGTATGTTGTCAGTCAATACAAATTTCATCAGAATTATGAGAAGTTTTAAAAGACCGTTTACGTTTATTTGAAGGTGGGATAGCAGACATAGCCTTTTCTATAGCTGAAGCAATATAATTATTTAATATAATTATTTACATCTGCAGGAATATCAGGTACATTAGATGTTGAAGGAACAACAGACAATGTATTTGTACTAAAAGAAACATTATCAGCATTTAACAGCTTGTCATGACAGATACCACATAATTGAGCTAAATAAATAACATCAGCTAATTTACAACAAACACACTTAGCTTTGGTAGAACTGTGTTCATGCAGCATAGTTTCTATCGCAACCTCAGAGGCAGGATCAGACTGAGACATCTTGCAAAATGTAAACAGAAAAAAATAACATTTAAACCAAATATCCAATTTCCTCATATAGCAGTTTCAGGAATGGGAAAAAATGCTTATGCTAAAGTATATGCAAAAAAAGTAAGCATTAAAGGAAGAGGGGTAATATACAAATACATTTTTGGCGCCAAGTATGACGCATGACGCAAAAGAAAGTGAAAAAATGTTGCGGCCAAAGCTAACGCCAGGAAATTACGCAATTCGCGTCATAACAAGCTTAACTTTGCGCCAAAAGAGGTAACGTCAACAAAAACGCAGGAAATTACGAGACTCGCGTCACCATAGACGCAACTTCTCGCCAAAATGTTTTTCGTGCCACAAATGACGCAATAAAATCGTCATTTTGCGTCCTCGCAAGCCTAGTTTGCCCGTGAAAATTTGGAAAACAAAGTCAAATTATAAGAACTGGAACCCTAGGTAAGAAAAATAATCTTACCAAACATAATTTCCTATACTAAAACTGATAGTCTGCAAAAAAAAGGAAATATACATAGACCTGACTCATGGTAAATATAAGCAAACACATATATTTAAATCTTTACAATATAATATAAAGCGCCAAACATAGCTGAGAGTATCTTAAAAAAAAATTAAAAAAAGATACTTACCAGAAGACACCCATCCACATATAGCAGACAGCCAAACCAGTACTGAAAAATATCAGCAGAGTTAATGGTATAGGAGTATAACGTCGATCTGAAAATGGAGGCAGGGGATTAAATCCCTGCGACCGATTACAGAGAGCCTTTGAATAGATTTCCCATGGGTGAAACCACAAAATCAACAGGCAATACTCCCTTCACATCCATCTAACAAACACTGTACTCTGAGAGGAAGTGGGCATCAGAATGCTTAAAAGCGAATATCACAGAAGAAATCAAGCACAACTTGCTTCACCACCACCATAGGAGGCAAAGTTTGTAAAACTAAGGTATGAGTGTGGTGGGAGGTGTATTTATAGGCATTTTGAGGTTTGGGAAACTTTGCCCCCTTTTAGTAGGAATGTATATCCCATATGTCACTAGCTCATGGACTCTTGCCACTTACATGAAAGAAATAGCCAATCAGCAGTGCTGAGATCATGCTTTGCTGTGATCTGAGATTTCACAGAATTATTGAGATTTCATAGTAAACATCCTTAAACTGAATTTGGAAAATCACATAACACTGCCTGCACATCCCAGATACACACTCCCTTGCAAGTCCTGGGACTAGCATGCTGATTGGCTGCTTAAAGTCTCTTTACAGTGGGGTGTGAATGCTTAGCACATTTTGAGGTAAAATATCTTTCTTTTTACATAGAGATGTTCAGGTGATATTCTCTAGTCAGCTTTTTATAGCTATGCTGCATCACTTTCAAGTACTTCAACATTTGGGTATCATCTGATGTCCCTTTTTAATGATATCTTCCAGAGCTTTACACCATCACCTTTTGTTTTTTATTGACACCACTTAATGCTCATTTTATTTCACAGGTAAATACACTTGCAGCAGAGGTTCTGTATTCAACCATTGCAGACTGGGCTCAGCTGGACCAGAGCAGCACAGTGTTGGATGTCTGCTGTGGAACAGGAACCATTGGTATTTCATTGGCTAAGGTGATCTATTTGGATGTTTAGGACTTTCTCCTCTTCACATCTCTAGACCCACTATTTTTCTCATATCCAGTTGTTTATCAATATTGACAAACCAAGGACGGGACATCAATAAGAAAGATAAACAGTTGGTCACCCTATACGTTTTTATGTTTCTATGCCAAGTCTTACTGTCTGTTTCTTTGCACTTGAATGTGCTCAAAGACCACCTTTCACAGCTCCAATTCTCAAGTACAATTAACAGGTCATATTTTAAATATTTACTAAAAATACAAAATATATATTTTGAGTACTTTAAGTATTTACCTTTCTGGGTTGTTAAAGGGACATTATAAACTAGATTTTTCTTTGCATACATGTTTTGTAGATGATCCATTTATATAGCCCATCTAGGAGTGTTTTAAACTGGGAGATTCTAAGTAAGGTTTTATACTGTATTTTAGATCAGCATCTGTGCATATTCTTCTTTATAGTAGTGTCTAATACATGCAGTTGTATGATAATTTGTGTACACTGTCCCTTTAAGCAGATTAGTCATAGTGCTCAGTTGGGAATAATATAAATCTGGGTTGAGTACTGGAGTTGAGAAATAGATATGGTCACGTATTTCTATCTCTTTTCCCTTCTTTCTAGAAAGTGAAGAAAGTTGTTGGAATTGAGTTGTGCCAAGAGGCCATCGCAGATGCCAAATTTAATGCAGAGATTAATAGTAAGTTTAGTGTTTTAATACATGTCCTATAAAAAAGATGATTCACATTTTTCCTGTGATCAATAATCACATAAAATTTGTATTTGATTCTTGTTAAAAATGCGTATAGATAATTCCTAAACACTGGACATTCTCTAGTGAAGAAAGAATTTTTTTGTTTCTACAAGTATTTGCTTTTCATATATTTATCATATATAAATCATGAAAACTTAAAAAAATCTTGGCTTTAAATTGTAAAAAATAATGAATGGCTAATGTACGTACAGTATATGTATTTTTTTTAATTTAATTTGCTTATTTTGCTTTGTAGATCTCAGCAATGTTGAATTTCGATGTGGAAAAGCAGAAGACATCTTTCCTTCTTTAATTAACTCTTTCATAACACAGAACCCTGTGGCTATAGTTGATCCACCTAGGGCTGGTCTACGTAAGTATCACTTTTGTAATAGGGCTTTTTCCTTGATTAAAGGGGTCATCTACTCATTTATGGTGGATATAGGAGATATGAAAACAGAAAAAAGTGCTGCGCTAAACTGTACACCCACTGCCTCTCCTAGGGGATCCTTCCACAGGGATAACCATAATTTAATATAGAACACAGGAAAGGAGGGCGCTCTAGTGGCGTGTAATGCAGAAAACTTAAAGTAATGTGAAGTGTTAGCACAATATGCTTGAGTGTTATAATTGAAAATTAAGAAAGAAAATACGAGTAGAGTGTATATAGTACTCAGTAGTGGTCTGCTATTAAACAGTGATTTGCGCAGATCAGAAACCGAAACTCTGTGTATATATATAAACAGTGTTTAAATAGTTACAAGTAACATAAAAACATAAAATCTTAATGAAAGCTAATAATCTTTATTAGATAAACTGTTGCGTATAGATACTTCTAAGCATATTAAATATGGAATAAACTTGGTTACATATAGGTTGAAAAGACGCTAAATTGGATCAAAGATGGTAGCATGAAATTACTTTGTAACAGATATATTAAAGCAATATTTTCTAAGCATATATGGAAGGAACTATCGGTGCAGTAGCAAAAATTGAATCTTAGAGAAATCAAACTCAGATATTGAACATAAAAAAATAATAAAATCTACAATTAAAATACATACATAAACAACGTAAATGTAATAAATTGTAGGACCATTGTCGTCAAAAGTCCACAATAATCCAAAATAATGAAAATGTCCAAAAGAGAGAAAAAATTCAAGGGACGTCTCCCAAAAGTGCCAAAACAAATACGACCTAAAAAAATACTCTATTTAAAAAGGTAGCCTTGAGAATAAAGCCAAAAGTTTAAGGGATAATATTATGTGTTCAAGCTGAAAAAAGGTGTTGATTATTGGCTTTGTCCATATTCTGTTTCTACCTAGAGATTGATATTGGGAAAATATTACTTTGTAAAGAGTCTGAAATTAATATGTCACTGAAAACCAGAATTATTATTATTATTATTTTTATTATTATTATTGTTATTATTATTATTTTGAGGTTTCAAAAGAAACATAACATGTAGTAAAATTTTCTTAATTATACATTTTAAGATATCACAAAACAAGCCTCAGATTTTATAATTTTTTAAACTCTACACTATACGCAAATCAAGCCCATCTTATGTAAAAGGGGCCACTCTGTAACCCTTCCCAACACTACAAGAACTCAAAGGAAGGAATTGGTATTACATAACACAAAATTAAACAAAATATAGAACAATTGTCAGTATATGGCCGGATTATAACACAATATATTTAATAATTATCCTTTAAAATAAACCCTCAATCAATATGCATATACTAAAACCATAAAATTAATATAAATTCCTGAATTCTTTTTATTAGTTAATATTTATAGACACAGTGAAGTACATTTGTAGGAACAAGAATATGAATCAATACTATACACGTTTAAAACTATTAAAATATGCTATGCTAAGTTCATAAAAGTTTACCTTTAGAGCTAGTCTTATTCACAATTGAATTTCATTCAATTAACACAATGATATTCCAAGATATTAGCTACTAACATTCAGACTGGTACAATCAACTATATAGTCACAATTGATTCTAACACAATTCTAATTTAAAACATCAAAATAGTATCTATTATCTATGCAAAAACCAATTGTCCTTTGCCAATTTATCTAAGTTGAAATAAATTCTTACTCCTATATTACGAGTTCTGCGTTAGCCTTAAAAAGCAGCGTTAAGGGGTCCTAACGCTGCTTTTTAACGCCCCCTGGTATTAAAAGTATGGCAGGTACAGGTGTACCACTCACTTTTCTTCCGCAACTTTTGGCTACCGCAAATCCCCTTACGCCAATTGCGTATCCTATCTTTTTAATGGGATTTGCCTAACGCCGGTATTACGAGTCTTGGAAGAAGTGAGCGGTACAGCCTCTACCTCCAAGACTCCTACCGCATAAAAAAGTCAGTAGTTAAGAGTTTTATGGGCTAACGTTGGAACATAAAGCTCTTAACTACAGTGCTACAAAGTATTATTATTATTCCTATTTAAAAATAAATACTTACCTATAAAATAAACCATAAGGTAGCTACAATATAACTAATAGTTACATTGTAGCTATTTTAGGATTTATATTTATTTTACAGGCAACTTTGTATTTATTTTAACTAGGTACAGTAGCTATTAAATAGTTAATAACTATTTAATAGCTACCTAGTTAAAATAATTACAAAATTACCTGTAAAATAAATCCTAACCTAAGTTACAAATACACCTAACACTACACTATCAATAAATTAAATAAATTAACTACAATGATCTAAACTAAAATACAATTAAATTAACTAAACTATATTACAAAAAAAACAAACACTAAATTATAAAAAAATATTACAAGAATTTTAATCTAATTACACCTAATCTAAGCCCCCTAATAAAATAAAAAAGCCCACCAAAATAATAAAATTCCCTACCCTATACTAAATTACAAAAGTAATCAGCTCTTTTACCAGCCCTTAAAAGGGCTTTTTGCGGGGCATTGCCCCAAAGTAATCGGCTCTTTTACCTGTAAAAAAAAACCCAATACAATACCCCCCCCCACAACATTACAACCCACCACCCACACACCCCTACTCTAAAACCCACCCGATCCCCCCTTAAAAAAACCTAACATTACCCCATTGAAGATCACCCTACCTTAGTGATGATTATGGCTTACAGCTCATGAAAACCCCAAATCCACAATCTGAGAAAATTAGAATATTACATACATAGAACAATATCGGACCTCTGAAAAGTATAAGCATGCATACTGTATGTACTCAGTACTTAGTTTGGGCCCCTTTTGCAGCAATTACTGCCTCAATGCGGCGTGGCATGGAAGCTATCAGCCTGTGGCACTGCTGAGGTGTTATGGAAGACCAGGATGCTTCAATAGCGGCCTTCAGCTCTTCTACATTGTTCGGTCTCATCTTTCTCTTGCCAATGCCCCATAGATTCTCTATGGGGTTCAGGTCAGGCGAGTTTGCTGGCCAATCAAGCACAGTAATCCCACGGTCATTGAACCAGGTGTTGGTGCTTTTGGCAGTGTGTGCAGGTGTCAAGTCCTGCTGGAAAATTAAGTCAGCATCCCCATAGAGCTCGTCTGCGGAAGGAAGCATGAAGTACTCCAAAATCTCCTGGTAGACGGCTGCGTTGACCCTGGACTTAATGAAGCACAGTGGACCAACACCAGCAGATGACATGGCTCCCCAAATCAACACAGACTGTGGAAACTTCACACTGGACTTCAAGCATCTTGCAGTGTGTGCCTCTCCATTCTTCCTCCATACTCTGAGTCCTTTGTTTCCAAATGAGTTGCAAAATTTGCTCTCATCAGAAAAGAGGACTTTGGACCACTGAGCAACAGACCAGGTCTGTTTTTCTTTAGCCCAGGTAAGACGCTTCTGATGTTGTTTGTTGTTCAGGAGTGACTAGACAAGAGGAATACGACATTTGAAGCCCATGTCCAGGATCCCTCTGTGTGTGGTGGCTCTTGATGCACTGACTCCAGCCTCAGTCCACTCCTTGTGAAAGTCCCCAACACTTTTGAATGGCCTTTTCCTGACAATCCTCTCCACGCTTCGGCCATCCTTGCTGCTTGTGCACCTTTTTCTTCCACACTTTTCCCTTCCACATAACTTTCTATTAATGTGCTTTGATATAGCACTTTGGGAACATCTAATTTCTTTTGCAATTACCTTTTGAGGCTTTCCCTCTTTATGGAGGGTGTCAATGATGGTTTTCTGCACAACTGTCAGGTCAGCAGTCTTTCCCATGATTGTGATTCCTACTGAACCAGACTGAGAGACCATTTAAAGGCTCAGGAACCCTTTGCAGGTGTTATGGCTTAATTAGGTGATTAGAGTGGGACACTTTGAGCCTAGAATATTGCACCTTTTCACAATATTCTAATTTTCTGAGATTGTGGATTTTTGGGTTTTTCATAAGCTGTAAGCCTTAATCATCACAATTATGACAAATCACGGCTTGAACTATCTAGCTTTGCATGTAATGAGTATCTCATATATTATTTTCACCTTTTAAGTTGCATTAGTGAAATAAATGAACTTTTGCACGATATTCTAATTTTTCGAGTTTCACCTGTAAGTTTTTCCAATTGCGCTGATCATTTGTTATTTCCGAGATCCAGTATATTCCCCTCATAGAGCTGGGAAAAGGACAGAGGTGTGTAATGTAGTACAATTGGCAGTGAGAGTAATTTTCCCGAAGTAGTTTGTCACTAACCTGTCACAGGTGTCGCTGGTATTTATCCTGCAGCCTTCTCCTGTGGGTTCATCTGTGCACTACTTCTTTAGATCCTGTGTTAGTGCATACTAGACATGATGGACTCCTCTACTGGAAGCAGGTATCCTGTAGTTGAGTAAGCACAGTAAAGTGAGCGCTTACAGCGCTGGCTCTCACATAGCCCACAGGCTATTAGTCACTACATTTTACATGCATTTCATAGCCATGGGACACACAGTAGCAGCAAAGACATGGAACCCCCCCCCCCCCCCGCTGCACCTCTGACAATCCACCTCCCTTACAAAGTTCAGAAAGGACCTCCAAACCTGGCTCTTTGACTGAACGCCCATCCCCTCCCACCCTCCTCCCCCTCCTCCTATCTGCTTTCCCTTAGCGCCTTGAGACCCTCACGGGTGATTAGTTTGCGCTCTATAAGTACCCAATAGATAGATAGTTCCATAATCTCAGGTTGTAGGACAACAGCACCTATTACGTTAAGTTTGAGCTGTATTTTGTATTTAAAAGTGTCAGGGTCCCTGCACAGCACTAACTGTAGTATCTGAGAAGTCTGAGGTTGGAGCTGTGCTAGCATCAACTGTTATTTACTGTGTTTGCTGTAGTGCTAGCTTGGGGTGGGGGGTTTCTCCTTGCTATGGAGCTGCAGCACTAGCATGGATATATCTTTTGGGAAAGGAAATCTTCAGATTTTCTGTGCTAGTGCAGGCTGATTGCTATAGTTTTTAGACTTGTATGAGTCGCACATTTCCCTCCGGTTCGGGGGGGGTAACATTTTTGTCACCAGTGACACCCGTCTTTCTGCTTCACTCTGACTGCAGCAGACCTCTTTCATCATATCCCACTTCAGTAATACGTGGGAGCAATGAGAAGTTCCTGTACATAACAAGAGCTTTCTTTTTATTTTACTTAGGCTTCCATTTTGTGTGATTTTGGTTCTTTATTTAGCTATTAGTGGGTGTTTGCTCACATATTAGTAAGTTACAAAAGCTGTATTAGTGTGTCCTGATTTTGGAGGTGGACTTTTATGCAGTTTTATGTTGTAACCTTTCATTATAGGGTTACTATTTACTACACTATACACACTGTGTGTTTTTCATTGTGCGAGTATTCTTTGTGTCTGTCATTCTGTTTTGTCTGATTTCTTCACTGTACATTTAATGGAGCAAACTGGGACCGTCCCTTCTGAACCTTCTTAGAAGGGAGATCTACAGACTATTTGCTCCCCATATCCAGATGCTTGTTTTGGTGTGTCCCCTTGCTCAGCTATGCAACTCTTGTATGGATCACATAGCTTCTTATAGTTAGGCACTCCTAGTGTAAATAGGCTTTGTCAAGTCTTTTATTTGTGAGGCTGTTGTGGATATAATCCACATTAATCCTAAAAATGCGGCTATGGTAGTGCTTACCAGAAAAACTAAAATTTTGGTCTGCCGATGTGATATCTAAGGGTATACTTTTGTCTCTTCTTTTTCATGGAAAGATTTTGTTAGGTCCAGATAATTATGCCATTATCACATCTGTGTAAAAAGGGTGCCTTTCTACCTCAGGAAAGACTAACAGACCTGCTGTTTTTTTTTTCCACCAGTCTACCATTAATCAAACAACTGACTTCCAAACCAGGTAATTCATGGGATACGTCCAAACATCTTAAGAAGTCTTCCATGTCTCCTAAATCTGCCCGAAGGTGTGCCCCCCGAACCACACTCCGTTCTGATAGGTGGCTGATTGAACCTTTTGCAGAAGGTTTGGTCAGAATTGGTTCATCTATGGATTCTAAGCATAGTTGCTCAGGGGTACTGGATTTATTTTCGATCACTTCTTTAAGAGCAGAGCAACTTTTGCATCTTCATTCCTTGGATGGGAGTCTGATTGTGGTAAGTAAGGCTTGCGCAAGTGAAGAACCACACAAAGTTTTCCAGCAGACTGAGACGCTGGAAAGGAAAGGAAAAGCCAAAAGCAGGTGAGAGTGTATATACACCTAAAGTTTCCTGCAGACGGCAGCCAAAGAGGTGAGAAATCATCTGAACACAAAGAGGCTGAAATAGATTAAGCGTAAGGGAGCTACCTCCCATAAATCACAAGAACCAATATTTTATTATACTCTGAACTGTATAATCACCTTGTCTCAGAGCACAAAGTTTTTTAAAGAAATACACCCACACCAATTGCTAATAGAAGCAGAGACTGTAATTTGCAACTTAAAAGCACCTGCATCAATTGTCTGTGAAAACGGCATACAAAGGAAAGACTGTACTATCTGAAAAAACGTTACAGCCTGCAGGCAAAAAAAAAAAAAAATTTTTTAAAGAGATACCGCTGTCATTTATCACTGTGAATATGTTTTACATTTGAAGCATTAGAGCTGTATTTTCTAACTGCATAGAAACGAAGCAGTCACTGTAGCAAGAATTTTAGAGATATTGTGTCTATCAAACGTTTTTTAAGATGTTTTAAAGCTGACAGTCAGTTAATATATATGATTTTAGATTTATTTGCATTATGAAAGCTTGAAGAAATTTTACTGTACAAGTTGGTCTATTAGAGCAAAATTGTTCAAAAATACTGATAATAAAAGTTGTTATAGATTTGATTGAACTACAGATTGGGAATCAGTTTGTTGGAAAATTGTGACTATCTAGATATAGTCTAAATTTAGAAGAGAGGTTTGAGAATTATCCCTCACTATATACCACTATTTAGTTACCCAATTGCTTTTTAGCGCAATCTACCCTTATTGTTATTTGTATACCATATTTGAACTATCTAGGAAGGAGGTAGTATATTAAGATTGGCTAGTTGGGAGAGCAAAGCGCATCACTTCACACTAAATCTATAAAATCTAAGAATCAGACAAAAACAGACACTTTTTTCCAGTGCGTTTTAGAACTGAAACAAATGGGAATCATAGTTCCAGAATTGAAAAGAACGCTAGGGTTCTATTACAATACTTTCATTGTTCCAAAGAAGGAAGGAACTTTTAGACCCATTTTGGATCTAAAAACTTTAAACACGTTTCTAAGGGTTCTTCTTTTTAAAATGAAAACCATTCAAACAATTCTGCCCATTGTTCAACAGGGTCAGTTTATGACCACCATAAACTTGAAGGGACAGTTTACCCGAAATGTCTCTACCCTTTAATTTGTTCCTAACGATCCATTTTACCTACTGGAATGTATTAAATTGTTTACATGTAGCTCCTTTTTACCCTTATTTTGGCATTTGAAATAGCTGATGTAGCCGGTGGTATCCCTACCTATGCTGAAAGTTTCTATACTTAAGTATAGGCTATTGACAAGTTATGTAAACACAACCAGCAGAGGAAATTACTCTGGTGTAGGATAGTTAAGTAATGTTAGTTTTCCATTGTTCTCTCTAAGGCCCTGATATTCAAATGTTCTCCAGCTTGGAGACAAATTGCAGTTCAGACTTCACAGGGGCTGAACTCACTGAATATTCAAAAGAAAAAGGTCAGAACTCTCCAGCACTGCGAGATCTCTCTCATTTCTATATATAAAGGAGAGACAAGCCAAGTGCATTACAGCAGTGAGTGATATGAGAGTTTTGTTACTTACACTTTGTGCTTTGTATTTTAGATTGCTTTACACTTTAGAGTGCGTCTTTTCAGTATTATAGCATTTAAGCTTTGCACTCTCATTTATATTTTAATACATTCAGATTTAGCTTTAGCAGTGATTTTACAAATTCTTATTGTTTTGAAAGTTTCTGTTACTTTAACAAATTGGGATCATACTTTTGTATATTTCCGTGTAGCTTTTACAAATTACATTGCACATTAAATTTTCTACATTACAAACTAAAACTAACAGCTTCAGCCACAGACACCAGTTTTTCAGATTGGGGTGCTGTCTGGGAGTTGTGGACAGCGCAAGGAGTCTAGCCTCTCCAGGAGGCGAGGTTACCAATCAATATTTTAGAACTCTGAGTGATCTTTAGGGCTCTTCAGAGTTGGCATCCACTCAAACAGGAAACTTTTCTGTTATTTCAATCTAACAATGTCACTGCTGTAGCGTATATCAATCATTCCTTGGCAATGGGCAGAAACGCAGCAAGACATAATATCTGTAAGTCGTATACCTGGAGCAGACTGCTGGGAATATGACATTCTGAGTCATCCGATTCTCCACCCGGGAGAGTGGTCTTTAAACTAAGAGGTGTTCAACCAGAATTACAATTAGTGGAGCCTTCCGTAAATAGATCTAATGTCTTCTTGATTAAATCAGAAGTTTCCGAGATATTGAGCAAGATTGTGGAATTCATAGAACTTGATTTGCAGATCTGATCCCAGTGTCGAGTTGTCCATCTTGGAGTTTTCCTCTACTGGAGGATCTCTTGTCTCAAGGTCCAGTTTTTTTCCCCCACCCTTAAAAGATCTAAAGGCTTTGAATGTACCAGCTTGGAGATTGAAAGCTATATCTTAAGTCAGAGAGGTTTCTCTGATCCATTCATTGACATTCTTATTGAAGTCAGGAAGCCTGTGACTAGAAAGCTTTAACAGATGGTTTGGAAGACCAGTTTTTCTTTTCTTGGTGTGATGGTAAAGGTTTCTGCTGGCATTTCTTTCAAATTCCTTTTAAGTTTTCAGTTTCTTGAAGACAGTCTATATAAGAGTTTATCATCAATTTCTTTGAAGGATCACATTTTAGCTCTTTGTTCTCTATCATAAGAAGATCACCAAGTTGCCTTACGTAGAGGATTTTCTTCATGCTTGGATTAAGATCTGACATGTTTAAACTAGTCGCCTCTTTGGAATTTAAATTTTGGTTCTAATAATTTTGCAGGCTTTCCCATTTGTATCAATGCATGGTCTGGATATTTTATTTTTTTTATATTATATTTTTTAGTCCTGAAAGGATTTGTTTCTTCTAGCTATTTCTTCAGCGAGAAGGGTTTATCAATTATAATCCAGGATTATTAATCAGAAGATCATTGTTCCCTCATTATGTCTAGCTCCAAAGATTATTAAATAGCGCCTTTTTGTACAATTTAGATGTGGTGAGGGCTCTGACGTTTTATTTAGAGGCTACAAAGGATCGAAAATCTTATTTATTTTTATGCTTTTCTGGGGTCAAAAGACTACAGCAATTCCTCTAGCCTCTTGGCTTACTTAGGTAGAGACTTCCCAGCTGCTGTGGATTTACAGTTCCAATGTCCACTTTTTTTGTGTGTGTGTCTTTTTATATAAGTATATGGTTTTTGTTTTGATTTTTGTTTGTAAACTATGTTCAATGACACTGTGTAATAAATTCTGTTGTGGATTTTTATAAAGTTATTTTATTTCATGGTTTTAAATTGTCTCCCCTATTGTTCTAGGGATGTTTTAATAGTTATGTGGTATAATTTTGTGATTACATTTTCAGATTCTAAGGTAATTATCGCCATTAGAAGAGCTGAACATCTGAAGAGGCTGATCTATGTATCTTGCAATCCCAGAGCTGCAATGAACAATTTTATTGAGTAAGTTTGTGATCAACATGAAATAAAACCAATTAAAGTAAATGTAAATTTTGATGCTAAAGTGCCCGGTGCACTTTAATTCATCAAAATTTACATTTCACTCCTGTGAAAAAAAAAACTTACCTTTTAAACTTGACAGCAGCTCCAGCTTCCTCTGGTCGTCGCAAGCCATTTCTGATGTCAGAAATGATGGATAGGACATCCTCCAATCACGGCTTCCCCCCCGGGGGAATCAGTGTCTGATTCAATGCCGTGATTAGAGGAAGCCGGATTCCTCATTTTAGACCCAGGAAGAGGCTTTGCAAAGGGTGGAGGAAGCTGGAGCTGCTGTCAAGATTAAAAGGTAAGTTTTTGTTGTTTTTTTTTCACAACAGGAGTGAAATGTAAATTTTGATGAATTAAAGTGCCCCTGTTTTTAATCGAATTTTTAAAAACCGGGCACTTTAGCATCAAAATGTACATTCACTTTAAGGGCCAGATTACAAGTGGAATGCTAATTTATTGTTTGCCTGTAAATGGGCAGATTTGTGCAATAAGTAACGAGCTATTACAAGTGGCTGGTTAGACCACTGGTTAATTTTTAAAATGTGCCCCAATTGCCCCCCAAAAAATGTGTGTAGTGGCTTTTTGTATTTAAAAATTATTAATAAGCAGTTTTTAGGGGTTAAATGGAATGGGTGTGGGATCTTAGAAAAAAACAGCACTGAAAAGTGCCATTACATTGCGGTCTATGGGAGTTCACTATAAATATATATGTACAGTATATGCTTGTATTTGTGTTAATATGTGTATATACACATAGTAACACATAAATATATATTAATATACATATATATTTAAAGGTATAGAAAATAACATACTGTAATTCTAAATGAGTAACATCCCAGCGTTGTCAAAAATAAAATTTGTATATTCTAAGTTCATTAAAATCACAGTTATTATGCTCAAATAGTGCCCTGCTGCAGAGTCTGATCCACCCTTCCAGAAAGCAGTTGTCAGTCAGTCTTCGTATTTTAACCAATAAAAGTTCACTTCCTCTTTAGCTGTATCACACTGCAAAATTCCCTCAGCATACTGGGCGTTAGCTATTTTTATTACTTTGCTAATATGGGCGGTAGTCTTTTCAATTGATTGACAAGATTGTGTCAAAATGGGCGTTAGATTTCCTAATTGAGTGACAGAGCTTTGCCTCCTTTGCGGTCTAATAGCATCTGATAGTGCAGTTACTCTGCTACTGAGAACACTGACAATTCATGCAGCCATGTATAATAGATAATAAATAATCTTCACAAATGTTAAAAATATTTCTGACATAATATTCAACTTATAAAGGAAGGAATCGTATTATGATGTGGATACTAAAATGTATAACAAAACAAGATTGTTTAGTAATTAAAACTGTGCTGCATATATCTTCATTTTTATTTATTTTTTAGCTAAAAAATATATATAATTTTATTTCAGATGTTAAGTTTTCTATTCTCCAGCATTTCCCTATTACTTATCACATAGATCAGTCACTAAGGCAATAATAAGGGCTAGATTTATCAAAGGCTAGGCGAACTCTGTATGTTCTTCGCCTGTAACTTTGCGCAGGCGAGCTAGGGCGTAATAATGATAAATTTCGCCTGTCGGAAAAAGCATTTACTCCCTATTTACTCCCTATTTATCACAGTACATCCCTATAAATATTTGCGCCGCCATCTTTTGATTATTAAAAAAATGTTTTTTAGGTAACTATTTAGCTAATATTTATATTATACAAGGTGGCCCTCGTTTTACAACGGTTCAATTTACACCGTTTCAGAATAACAACTTTTTTTCCAGTCACGTGACTGCTTTTGAAAAGCATTGAGAAGCAGTGCATTTATTAAAATAGCCAGTAGGTGGAGCTGTCCGCTTGTGTTGCAGCAAAGCCAAGCAAGCTGAAATTAATCAGTTTAACCAGACCTGAGCTATCGAGCAGATTTAAAAGGAACAAGATCTTCCTGTCTCTATGCATTCCAATCTGGACTGATTTATAAAGAACTGTTTGCAGAAACATGCAAGGGAAGTCTGTGTTGTGTGATTATTTTATTAGGTTTATAATGCTGTTTAGCAAATGTTTTTGTTCATTTAACTTAGTTTGATTATATATTCTGTGTTGTGTGATTATTTTATTAGGTTTATAATGCTGTTTAGCATTTAAAGTCTTCATTTCAAAGCTTTAAAAATAATGTATTAGGTGTTACTAATGACAATTTTGAGATGGGCCTGAAATCTATCTCCCTCACTTACCATTGACTTGCATTATAAACTTGGTTTCGATTTACAACTGTTTCGATTTACAACCATTCCTTCTGGAACCTAACCCTGGCGTAAACTGAGGGCTACCTGTATAATGTTTCTGTGCTGTTTGTGTCATATGTTGACACAAAAGTAAATATATCAATATATCGATATATATATATATATATATATATATATATATATATATATATATATATATATATATATATATATATATATATATATATATATATATAAAACTTTTGGTACCATATGCGCCTGTGGAAGCGCAAATTTCTGGCAATAACAGTATCTTTTTGCTGAACTTTTGAAAAATTAGTTAAAAGAGTAAAGTACTGGGACTTCCGGTGGGCGGCGACCCAAGATGGCCTCAAGACTATGAAGCTCTGCTTATCGTCTTAAACTTATCGTTTGAAAGTGGCCATACCTCAAGCCATCCTAATCTCCCTTAGCAGTTCGGCTGTTTGGGAACCTTAAAGGATCAGGATTTCCAGCTCCTGGCCCCCGAGAAGTCAGAAAAAGTAGAGATTTCGGGGAAGATTGGAAATGGGAGTAGTGTACAGCGTGCTATCCTGTGTGGCAGCAGTCCGGGCAGACATAATGTCTAATTCCTCAGAAGACCATCAATACACGGAGATAGTACTCTCCTGTTGCTGCCGGCATTAAATAAGCTGGAAGAAGCAACACAGCATTTGTTAATTGAGATTCGGGCTCCCAGACCTGAATGTACGCCAATAAAATGGCGCCGACCAGAGGCTGGCTCATCTGACACCAAGCACGGCACTTCACAGGCAATGCCTCCTCAGGGACATAGAACGAGACTCACTATACAGATGACGGATCCCTGTGAATCGGAAGCCTCTCAACATCATAACTTAGAAAAGGCTGAAGAAGCATTTACCTCCGATATCCCCATGACAGCAAATATCAATAAAGCGGCAGTATGCACAGATGAACTTAACGATCTGCCCGCAAGTTTCCCTACACATTCTGTAATGGCCCTATCCGCTACCTCAGCAACGGAACATGAACAGGGGAAAGCCTCTTTCGTCACTATGATAGCAGGTGCGACATTGATCTATGCAAAAATTGAAAGCCTATTTGCAGACCCTCTAACAAAATCTGCAACGGCCATACTTGTTCTAACGGCAACAGTTTGTGATACTGGGACGCCACAGGACATTACTATGGGGAGACCCTTTTGCCGCCGTTCTCCTGGGACACATTATACTCTCCTGAGGTATTATCATTCTTTGATCCTAAACCGAGATGGAATTGGCTGACTTATCGCTCTAAACTCACTCTCTCCCTATTATTATTATAATATGACCTTCTTTTGATCACCAGACGTCCCTTGAAACTTGGCTTGTAAACTCTGCAAATCTATGTGTCTCACTTAACTTAAATCCGATGTTTTAAACTCCTAGATCCCTGGACTGATACTCATATTAATGAAATGAACTCATCTACAAACCTGCTACTCTAGTTAGATTAGAGGATTATTTTCTAGGTTACATAGGAATAGTGTTTGGCGGCTTGTTCAGGTTTGGTTGCTGCCAACTTGTTGTTTCCCTTTATATTCCCTTTTACATACACCCAAAATTCTCACCAATGTTTTACCTAAGTTATTTAGTGAAAATATACCGCTGCATAGAACCCCCACATGACCACTATCTGAATCTAACGGCCCCTGTAATCTTTAGTACTCCAAACTATGTATTGTCTTAAAGGCTCCATTTATTTGATTTCTTTTTCAGGTATTGAACACCTTAGGAGATGAATCTAACACTCGTGCAATACTTTTATTCTGCAAAATGTATATCCTTTCTATATGTCTCCACCTTTACTAACACAGAGCATCTAAAGGGATTTATTATCTCATAACTGGAAATGAGTCTTTAGTTGGATCATTAGCCTTGGGTTTACTGCTAGGCTAGATTCTAGGATTTATTTATCTATCCACACTGTTTAACATTGAAGCTACAACGCCAGTCATAACCTTTGGATTGCAGGCTCATTGTCTGTTACTAAACATTAGAATGGCACAGATATTATGAGGCTGATCCAACATGGATACCACGTTTCAGGCACCTTTCCATAGTTTAAGTATACTGACGCATAACTCTGACGCAGTTTAACAATGCTGGTTCAAAAGATATAACTTTAGTTTACATTATTATTAGGGCAGACAGAGAGGGTCTTTATGTAGGCTGGGTCTTACTGAGTTTTGCTATAACAGTTTATTATAACATCTCCACTCTTAACTGGTACATATCTTTATAAAAATCTGCATGAATACTTACGTATTCTCTCATGAAAGTAAACAGCCCTATCACTTACAAGGAAAGAATTTAAGGCTGGGTGAGATGGTCATGAGGACAGGGAAGTTTTATTTTATTGTTTTGGGTTGCTTGTTGTGTTTTGTGTTACTGTTTTGTGTTTGTCAGGTTTTGTGATACTGTATTAAAAATAAAACCCAAGAGGTGCAGGTGCAATATGGATGATAGTCAATTGATTTTGCTATACCCCTTGTTATATGTACTACTCCATATCATAACACTGTTCCAATCTCATAATTGTTAAATTCCTACGTACTACGCTTTATGACAGGAAGCTGGCATTCCTTTGTATTTTGCGATAGTAAATACACCATTAATATGATATTGTTATACAAGATGCTGCGCTACTTCCTTAAGTTGAATTGTAATGTCATTGTAACCTTACCTGTCAGTATGTTTAATTAATTTTAGTACCTGTGTCTCTTTAATAAAAAGAATTAAAAAAAAAAGAGTAAAGTACTGCATCACAAGATGTAAAAGCATGTATTATAATGGTATTCGACTCAGTCTGTAAGGCGAAATATACAACACGCAATTACAGCCGAAATTATCGGCGCAAAGCAATGATGAATAAGCAACTGGGTGTATTTGTAGGTCGGCTGTTAAATTACACCTATTACTAATGTATATTGGTGCACTTGGGAGCGCGCCTGTGCGCCTAGGCGAATGCAAGTGGAGTGCGAAGAAGTTTCTTTCAGATTTGCGCAATTATAGGCGCAGAGTGCTTTGATAAATATGAGGATCCGTTTGTATGCGTTATTTTGGACGATATTGTAGGAGAATGGCTTTGATAAATCTAGGTGTTTGCAAATCCCCCTTCTCCCCTCGCCTCCCCCTCCCCAACCTAGAAAGACTGACAAGCTCCACAGATCATATAGGTAATAAATTAGCTGCAGGCACAGACTCACCGGCAGAGGAAAGTTACACTGCTCTGTGAATAACTGCAGAATTTATAGGGTTACATTTACAGAGCAGAGTGTGTAACTTTCATCTTCTGATGAGTCTGTGTGTGCAGCTAATCTATTACCTTTATAATCTGTGTAGCTTGTAGGAATTTCTAGGTTGGGGAGGAAAAGTTAGAAGGGCGATCTGCAAATACTTATTATTGCCTTAGTGAACAGATCTATGGGATAAGTAATAGGGAAATTCTTTATGGCCTATAAAATGTTAGGAATACATCTTTACATTATTCTCAGGCTAATCTTTGCTTTGAATATGTCATTCTATCGAATGTTTATGTCTCTTTAAGATTTTGCTTACAGCCACTTTCCAAACAAATATATTTAACAGAGCACAGAACTTTTCTACAAATCTAGAATTACTAGATTACAAGAATAACTTGCATTATGCATTTATGGACTCATGTTTTTTCTTTTTTCAGTTTGTGCCGTGCTCCTTCCAACCGTGTAAAAGGGCGAGCTTTTAGGCCGGTACGTGCAGTGGCCGTGGATCTGTTTCCTCAAACCCCACATTGTGAGCTCCTTGTCCTTTTTGAGAGGATAGAATATTCAGAAGCCACAAGCAAGAATTCCACTGTCTCTGAGGCCACTAGTGAACCCACAGAAACACCTGAGACCCAGTTAGAACAAGAGGGAGCTGTACTGTAGAAAGTCAAACACTTGCACATAGCTATAGCAGTCCATTTGTCTTTTAGACTGGAAAGGCCAAGTGACTGAAGAGACTTGTGTATTTTTTTTCTTTCCATTGTTGTATAAGATGGAGGGAAAACTTGTAATTGACTGTTAAGCAATGTAACAATAAGACTAAAGCATTTTTGTGCTTATTTCTAAATCTTCACAATTATTTTACCTACAATACAGAGACTGCTTGCAATAAACATTTTATTTTAAAATTGTATTTGACTTAACCTTGGGTTTTAATGAAAACTTATACTGTTTTTCTTGGGTTACTGTAACTAAAATTTACCTTGGTCTTACAATTTTTCATATTATTAGAGGCAAAAATAAAATAAATGATGAAATACAAATTTATCACAAGCACAAAAGGTTTGTAAATATTCTATGTGGTTTTGTTAGGCAACTTGTTTACTACATAAACATTTGCACCATTCCCCAGCATGTGCCAAGAAAAACAATGATACTTTTTCTTTATTTCTCATTTTATGGTTATTTTGCTAAATCCACATTAAAAAAAAAACTCCCAGAAGAATGAGATGTTGTGTCTATTTGTAATGGTCATTGTGGTAAAAAAATACACTTCTCTACATTGATAGAACACGTTTTTTTTTATATAAATTGTCCTATTAAAGAGTTTATTAGTTTTCAAAATATTTTTTTTTAGCGCTTACCTTCCCAGCTCTTTTTATTTAATTAGTTTAGCCTGTGGTATCTGTGGCTTATTTGTTAGGTCTCTGGGCAGTACCCCTAAAGGTCCATGAAGTGTTCATTTATAATATTTTCTAGATTGATTTATGCATGCTTTAAATACCTCCTTATGACAACTTTTGGCTCTTTTTTTTTTCTTGCTTTGTTTTTTAATTTAGATTAAAAGTAGAAATGCAGACTCTGGCCTTGCCACTGCTACGTTCCACACCTTCATTGTTTGCATACTTTAGTAACTCATTTACAACTTTCCCTTATTTGCCTCGGCAGAGAAGGAAACCTAGGTTACAACATGTTGGCACTCTGCTTTAAACTAAAGTAATTTTTAATATTTAAAAATATAATTTAAAAAAAATACAGCTGCTTACAGTTCTCAAGCTAATATTTACTTTTGAATACATTGTTTTCTATCTAGCTTTTATTTTGTGTTTAGTGTCCTTTTAAGCAGTCCTAGGAAAAACTATCAGCATTTCCGGGGGCATGTCTGTACAGCGATCCTGTATTACATTTTCTAGAGCTCTGGTGGATCTGTTTTGAATCCACAGATTATAGGCTACATTTTACAGCTAAATCACAGTATTTGAGCAATATAATAATACTGAGCTCATGGATAATTTTGTGACTATTCTTGAAACCAAATCTCAGAATCAGACGTTGAAGACCTAGAGCGGCAGCTCACTACAGGCAGCGCTTTCCCCCTCCAGTGTTTTCCCAAGGTTTCTGTCCTTATCTGGACACTTTCTTATAGGCAGCTCGGCCAATTGAATAAAAGCTTACCTGCAAAAATAATACTTCTAATCTACTCATCTAGAAGTCATGAGCATGGAGAAAGGCAACTATTTACCACTGCTAGACAAATCCCTCAAGAGATTTGAAAACCTCATGCAAGCTTTGATTGACAAAGCCCCTTACGAGCATCTGTTACAGCTTACAAGCATGGAGCAGGCAACCGTTACATCTCCACCCAAGTCCCAAATTATGACAACCGCCGAACATGCCGCCACACATAAGTTGACATTTCAAGAGGCCCCAAATGGGATCCTGCCTTAACTGACAACCTTTACCAGGCCGCCATCAGATCACAGCATGGCGCTGCAACTTACACCAAAATTATCTTTTCCAGTATATACCATTGCCCATATCACAGAACACGCATATAATTGTGATCGCACATCCATCATTCTACACGTTCCGCTTTTTGTGTGCAGAACCAACAAAAACTGAAGAGATAATTTTCACACAAAGGTTTGTGCAAGATACCTCTGTAAAGCAGCTCTGAGACGTGGCAACAGACTGTTCTGCAATGCTCTGGGAGGGGGTGTAGTTGAGATTTCCCAGGCCCCCAGCCTGGTTCGGTTATATCAACAGACCCTTATATACATCAGACCAATTGGCGGCCTATCTACCTTACCCATACAATAGACAGTTAATGTTGTTATCTCTACCCCTATGTCCCATGCTTTATATGCTAAACATGAGTTACTGTAAATGGTTTCTGTACAGGGATCTAGAAGAGGGAATTAGTTTATCTATCTGGTAGCTTTGTTGGTTATCTAGACTTCACCTTTAAGCCAAATAAAAGGAGTTACATTTTATTTTTTAGCCCTAAATATTCTACTAGTGGTTTAACATGTTACATAAGGTGAAAGTCATTATGATTATCTCTGGATACCAATTATGATGTTATACGGTTATATTGTTCTTGTGTTATAGTGTTTTAATTTTATATAGTCACTTTCTTGTGGACTATTCTTGTTTATCAGCTCCCTGAGAAATATTAATGTTAGGAACAGTCAAATATAAGATGTAGCCAATACTTATACCTACTTGCCCAAATCCATTTCCCCCCTAGATAGATACACTTCATGAGATCTTACATTTCTCTTTTAAGGTGTATCCAGTCCACGGATCATCCATTACTTGTGGGATATTCTCATTCCCAACAGGAAGTTGCAAGAGGACACCCACAGCAGAGCTGTAATATAGCTCCTCCCCTAACTGTCATAGCCAGTCATTCTCTTGCAACTCTCAACAAGCAAGGACGTTGTAGGAGAGAGTGGTTAAATATAGCTAGTTTATTTTCTTCAATCAAAAGTTTGTTATTTTTAAATAGTACCGGAGTTGTGCTATTTTATCTCAGGCAGTAAATAGAAGAAGAATCTGCCTGAGGTTTCTATGATCTTAGCAGGTTGTAACTAAGATCCATTGCTATTCTCACATATGTCTGAGGGGATTACACAGATGAGGTAACTTCAGCGAGAGAATGGCGTGCAGTTTATTCTGCTATCAGGTATGTGCAGTTATAATTTTTTCTAGAGATGGAAAACACTAGAAAATGCTGCTGATACCGGATTAATGTAAGTTAAGCCTGAATACAGTGATTTAATAACGACTGGTATCATGCTTACTCCCAGGGGTAATACCCTTATGATATTTACAATATAAAATGTTTGCTGGCATGTTTAATCGTTTTTACATATGCTTTAGTGATAAAACTTTATTGGGGCCTAGTTTTTCCACATGGCTGGCTTAAATTTTGACTAGAAACAATTTCCACTGTTGTAGTATAAAAGTTACAGTTGGTGCAGTTAAAATTACAAACTGTGACATCCAGCTTCCCTCAAAGGCCCTCTGAATGCTATAGGACATCTCTAAAGGGCCCAAAGGCTTTCCAAAGTCGTTTATTGGGGAAGGTAGGGCCACAGCTTGCTGTGGCAGTTGGTTGTGACTGTTAAAAAACGTCTATTTCGGGGGTTTTTTTAACTAAGGGGTTAATCATCCATTTGCAAGTGGGTGCAATGCTCTGTTAGCCTATTATACACACTGTAAAAATTTTGTTTGATTTACTGCATTTTTTCACTGTTTTTCAAATTCTGACAAAATTTGTTTCTCTTAAAGGCACAGTACCGTTTTTTATATTTGCTTGTTAACTTGATTTAAAGTGTTTTCCAAGCTTGCTAGTCTCATTGCTATTCTGTATAAACATGTCTGACATAGAAGAAACTCCTTGTTTATTCTGTTTAAAAGCCATGGTGGAACCCCCTCTTAGAATGTGTACCAAATGTACTGATTTCATTTTATGCAATAAAGATCATTTTCTGTCTTTAAAAAATGTATCACCAGAGGAATCTGACGAGGGGGAAGTTATGCCGACTAACTTTCCCCACGTGTCAGACCCTTTGACTCCCGCTTAAGGGACTCGCGCTCAAATGGCGCCAAGTACATCTAGGGCGCCCATAGCGTTTACTTTACAAGACATGGCGGCAGTCATGGATAATACACTGTCAGCGGTATTAGCCAGACTACCTGAACTTAGAGGTAAGCGAGATAGCTCTGGGGTGAGACAAAATGCAGAGCATACTGACGCTTTAAGAACCATGTCTGATACTGCCTCACAATATGTGGAAGCTGAGGAAAGAGAGCTTCAGTCAGTGGGTGATGTTAATGACTCAGGAAAGATACCTGATTCTAATATTTCTACATTTAAATTTAAGCTTGAACACCTCCGCGTGTTGCTTAGGGAGGTTTTAGCTGCTCTGAATGACTGTGATACCATTGCAGTGCCAGAGAAATTGTGTAGACTGGATAAATACTTTGCAGTGCCGGTGTGTACTGATGTTTTTCCAAATACCTAAAAGGTTTACAGAAATTATTAATAAGGAATGGGATAGACCAGGTGTGCCGTACTCTTCACCTCCTATTTTGAGAAAAAATTTTCCAATAGACAACGCCACCACATGGGACTTAAGGCTGACAGTCCCTAAGGTGGAGGGAGCAGTTTCTACTCTAGTAAAGCGTACTACTATCCCTGTCAAGGACAGTTGTGCTTTTTTTTTTTTTTTGATCCGATGGCTAAAAAATTTGAGGTTACCTTAAGAAAATATTTATTCAACAAGGTTTTATCCTACAGCCCCTTGCATGCATTGCCCCTGTCACTGCTGCTGCGGCGTACTGGTTTGAGTCTCTGGAAGAGGCTTTACAGGTAGCGACTCCATTGGATGACATACTTGGCTAACTTAGAGCACTTAAGCTAGCCAATTCTTTTATTCTGATGCCATTGTTCATTTGACTAAACTAACGGCTAAGAATTCTGGTTTTGCTATACAGGCGTGCAGAGCGCTATGGCTTAGATCATGGGCATCTGACGTGACTTCAAAATCTAAGCTACTTAACATTCCCTTCAAGGGGAAGACCCTATTCGGGCCTGGTTGAAGGAGATTATTGCTGATATCACTGGAGGAAAAGGTCATGCCCTTCTTCAGGACAGGTCCAAATCTAGGGCCAAACAGTCTAATTTTTGTGCCTTTCAAAACTTCAAGGCAGGTGCGGCATCAACTTCCTCTAATAATAAACAAGAGGGAACTTTTGCTCAATCCAAGATGGTCTGGAGACCAAACCTGACATGGAAAAAAGGTAAGCAGGTAAAAAAGCCTGCTGCTGACTCTAAGACAGCATGAAGGAACGGTCCCCTATCCGGGAACAGATCTAGTAGGGGGCAGACTTTCACTCTTTGCCCAGGCGTGGGCAAGAGTTGTTCAGGATCCCTGGGCGTTGGAAATTATATCCCAGGGATATCTTCTGGACTTCAAAGCTTCCCCCCCAAAAGGGAGATTTCACCTTTCACAATTATCTGCACACCAGATAAAGAGAGAGGCATTCTTACACTGTGTACGAGTCCTCCTAGTTATGGGAGTGATCCATCCAGTTCCAAAGGAGGAACAGGGACAGGGTTTTTACTCAAATCTGTTCCCAAAAAAGAGGGAACCTTCAGACCAATTTTGGATCTAAAGATCTTAAACAAATTCCTCAAAGTTCCGTCGTTCAAGATGGAAACTATTCGTACCATCCTACCACTGATCCAGGAGGGTCAATATATGACTACAGTGGATCTAAAGGATGCTTATGTTCACATCCCGATACACAAAGATCATCATCGGTTTCTCAGGTTTGCCTTTTAAGACAGGCATTACCAGTTGTAGCTCTTCCCTTGGGATTAGCTACAGCCCCAAGAATCTTTACAAAGGTTCTAGGGTCACTTATGGCGGTCCTAAGGCCACGGGGCATAGCAGTAGCCCCTTATTTAGACGACATCCTGATACAGGCGTCAAACTTCCAAATTGCCAAGTCTCATACGGACGTAGTACTGGCATTTCTGTGGTCGCATGGGCGGAAAGTGAACGAGGAAAAGAGTTCTCTATCCCCACTCACAAGAGTTTCCTTTCTAGGATTCTGTAGAAATGAAAATTCACCTGACGGAGTCCAGGTTATCAAAGCTTTTAAATTCCTGCCGGGTTCTTCATTCCATTCCGCACCCTTCGGTGGTTCAGTGTATGGAAGTAATCGGCTTAATGGTAGCGGCAATGGACATAGTGCCGTTTGCACGCTTACATCTCAGACCGCTGCAACTATGCATGCTCAGTCAGTGGAGCGGGGATTACACAGATTTGTCCCCTCAACTGAATCTGGACCAAGAGACCAGGGATTCTCTTCTCTGGTGGCTATCTCGGGTCCATCTGTCCAAAGGTATGACCTTTTCGCAGGCCAGATTGGACAATTGTTACGACAGATGCCAGCCTTCTAGGTTGGGGTGCAGTCTGGAACTCCCTGAAGGCTCAAGGATCGTGGACTCAGGAGGAGTCTCTCCTTCCATTAAATATTCTGGAACTAAGAGCGATATTCAAGGCTCTTCAGGCTTGGCCTCAGTTAGCAACTCTGAGGTACATCAGATTTCAGTTGGACAACATCATGACTGTAGCTTACATCAACCATCAAGGGGGAACGAGAAGTTCCCTAGAGATGTTAGAAGTTTCAAAAATAATTCGCTGGGCAGAGATTCACTCTTGCCACCTATCAGCTATCCATATCCCAGGTGTAGAGCACTGGGAGGCGGATTTTCTAAGTCGTCAGACTTTTCATCCGGGAGAGTGGGAACTCCATCCTGAGGCATTTGCACAACTGATTCAAAGTTGGGGCAAACCAGAACTGGATCTCATGGCATCTCGCCAGAATGCCAAGCTTCCGTGTTACGGATCCAGGTCCAGGGATCCCAAGTCTTTCAACCTGGCTTATGTGTTTCCACCGTTTCCTCTGCTCCCTCGACTGATTGCCAAGATCAAGCAGGAGAGAGCATCGGTGATTCTGATAGCACCTGCGTGGCCACGCAGGACCTGGTATGCAGATCTAGTGGACATGTCATCCTTTCCACCATGGTCTCTGCCTCTGAAACAGGACCTTCTACTTTAGGGTCCTTTCAACCATCCAAATCTAATTTCTCTGAGGCTGACTGCCTGGAGATTGAACGCTTGATTTTATCAAAGCGTGGCTTCTCCGAGTCCGTTATTGATACCTTAAGACAGGCACGAAAGCCTGACACTAGGAAAATTTACCATAAGGTATGGCGTAGATATCTTTATTGGTGTGAATCCAAGGGTTACTCATGGAGTAAGGTCAGGATTCCTAGGATATTATCTTTTCTCCAAGAAGGTTTGGAAAATGGATTGTAGGCTAGTTAAGCGTCTGGCAGATGTTCCAGACGTTCAGGCATTTTGTCAGGCTTTAGTTAGAATCAAGCCTGTGTTTAAACCTGTTGCTCCACCATGGAGCTTAAACTTGGTTCTTAAGGTTCTTCAAGGAGTTCTGTTTGAACCTCTTCATTCCATAGATATCAAGCTTTTATCTTTGAAAGTTTTTTTTTTTCGTAGCTATTTTCTCGGCTCGTAGAGTCTCTGAGCTATCTGCCTTACAATATGATTCTCCTTATCTGATTTTTCATACGGATAAGGTAGTCCTGCGTACCAAACCTGGGTTCTTACCTAAGGTGGTATCTAACAAGAATATTAATCAAGAGATTGTTGTTCCATCCTTGTGTTACACAATTTGGACGTGGTCCGTGCTTTAAAGTTTTACTTACAAGCTACTAAAGATTTTCGTCAAACATCTGCTTTGTTTGTTGTCTACTCTGGACAGAGGAGAGGTCAAAAGGCTTCGGCAACCTCTTTTTCTTTTTGACTAAGAAGCTTAATCCGCTTAGCCTATGAGACTGCTGGACAGCAACCTCCTGAAAGGATTACAGCTCATTCCACTAGAGCTGTGGCTTCCACTTGGGCCTTTAAAAATGAGGCTTCTTTTGATCAGATTTGCAAGGCGACGACTTGGTCTTCGCTTCATATTTTTTCAAAATTTTACAAATTTCATACTTTTGCTTCTTCGGAGGCTATATTTGGGAGAAAGGTTTTACGGGCAGTGGTTCCTTCCATTTAAGTACCTGCCTTGTCCCTCCCTTCATCCGTGTACTTTAGCTTTGGTATTGGTATCCCACAAGTAATGGATGATCCGTGGACTGGATACACATTACAAGAGAAAACACAATTTATGCTTACCTAATAAATTTATTTCTCTTGTGGTGTATCCAGTCCACGGCCCGCCCTGTTATTTTAAGGCATGTAATTTTTAAATTTAAACTACAGTAACCACTGCACCCTATGGTTCCTCCTTTCTCGGCTTGTTTTCGGTCGAATGACTGGCTATGACAGTTAGGGGAGGAGCTATATTACAGCTCTGCTGTGGGTGTCCTCTTGCAACTTCCTGTTGGGAATGAGAATATCCCACAAGTAATGGATGATCCGTGGACTGGATACACCACAAGAGAAATAAATTTATCAGGTAAGCATAAATTGTGTTTTTTATTTTTCTCAATAAAACTTTACTGTTCCCCTTTGCACATCTAAGTCTTGCTCCCCTCTAGCAAATTCAGGTTATATGGAGTGTAAGCCCTAGTCTATTGACAGGGTTTCCAGTTTCGGTCTTTTTCTTTATCTCTCACCTTTTCACTCTTTTATCCTCATTTATACTCTTGTGTTGTATACATACTAGAATAGTTAACACCAGAAGGTTAATAGATAACCTTTAATATAATCCTTATACTCATTATACTAATACCAAAGGTCCATGAGTGGCCTTGCTGAGCATTCATAGGAACAAAAAGATGAGGATAACTATAATTTATGTCCAGCCTTTATCTTACAGACCTTTTTGGTAATTCTGCAGCAATTTTGTGAATGTCATTAGTCTATGTATGTTTTATCTTGATATTATCCTCAACAAAAAAATCAGCATTCCAGTCAAGAAAATTCTTACATACATTTCTTCTGCCCTTATTATATGATCCAAGTACCTTCCATCTGCAATTCCAAGGTTTTGATATAGCCAGTCTTCACATATTGGTTGTATTGAAGCTTGTGCTAGTAATACAGGTGTGGCCGAAAGTAATAGTACCCTTTCACTTTTTCAAGAAAATGCACAATTTTCTCTGGATTAAGTAACAATTTACAAAAATATTTCTTTTGTTAAGTGTATCCAGTCCACGGATCAACCATTACTTATGGGATATTCTCCTTCCCAACAGGAAGTTGCAAGAGATCACCCATAGCAGAGTTGCTATATAGCTCCTCCCCTAACTGCCATATCCAGTCATTCTCTTGCAACTCTCAACATAGAAGGAGGTCCGCGAGAGGAGTGGTGTTTTATTTCTTCAATCAAAAGTTTGTTATTTTTAAATGGCACCGGAGTGTGCTGTTTTTCTCTCAGGCAGTATTTGGAAGAAGAATCTGCCTGCGTTTTTTCTATGATCTTAGCAGAAGTAACTAAGATCCACTGGCTGTTTTCTCACACATTCTGAGGAGTGAGGTAAACTTCAGATGGGGGACAGCGTGCGGGTTTTCCTGCAAATGAGGTATGTGCCGTAAAATATTTTTCTAAGGAATGGAATTGACTAAGAAAATGCTGCTGTTACCAAATTAATGTAAGTAAAGCCTTAATGCAGTGAAAGCGACTGTTAGCAGGCTTATTAATGTATGTGCAGTAAAACAATTTTCTAAGGAATGGAATTGACTAAGAAAATGCTGCTGTTACCAAATTAATATAAGTAAAGCCTTAATGCAGTGAAAGCGACTATTAGCAGGCTTATTAATGTATGTGCAGTAAAGTAATTTTCTAAGGAATGGAATTGACTATGAAAATGCAGCTGATACTGAAATAATCTAATTTAAGCCTTAATGCAGGGAAAGCAAGACAGGCTTATTAATAGAGATACATACTCTTTAAAAGAAGGTTGTTTTAAAAACGTTTGCTGGCATGTTTAATCGTTTTTTTGAGGTACATTGGTGATAAGGTTTATTGGGGCATAATTTTTCCACATGGCTGGCTTAATTTCTGCATAGCAACAGTTAACTGAGGTTTCCCACTGTTGTAATATGAGTGGGAGGGATCTAATTTAGAGCTTTTTTGCACAGTTAACTTTACAAAATGAATCATCCAGATTCCCTCAGCAGTCCTTTGAATACTACAGGACATCTCTAAAGGGCTAAAAAGACTTCCAAAATTGTTTATAGGGAAGGTAATCCACAGCTCAGCTGTGGCAGTTTTGTTGTACCTGTTAAAAAACGTCTGTCGTTTTTTTGATCTGTTTTTTGCATTAAGGGGTTAATCATCCATTTGCAAGTGGGTGCAATGCTCTGTGAACTTATTACATATACTGTAAAAATTTCGTTTGATTTACTGCCTTTTTACAATGTTTTTCAAATGCTGGCAAAATTTGTTTCTCTTAAAGGCACAGTAACGTTTTTTATATTTGCTTGTTAACTTGATTGATTTACTGCCTTTTTACAATGTTTTTCAAATGCTGGCAAAATTTGTTTCTCTTAAAGGCACAGTAACGTTTTTTATATTTGCTTGTTAACTTGATTTAAAGTGTTTTCCAAGCTTACTAGTCTCATTATTAGTCTGTTCTAACATGTCTGACATAGAGGAAGCTCTGTGTTCATTATGTTTAAAAGCCATGGTGGAACCCCATTTTAGAATGTGTACCAGATGTACTGATTTCATGTTAAACAATAAAGATAATTTTTTGTCTTTAAAAACATTATCACCAGAGGATTCTGTCGAGGGGGAAGTTATGCCGACTAACTCTCCCCACGTGTCAGACCCTTTGACTCCCGCTTTAGGGACTCACGCTCAAATGGCGCCAAGTGGTTCAAGGGCGCCCATAGCGTTTATTTTATCAGAGGTTTCTGTCGAGGGGGAAGTTATGCCGTCTAACTCTCCCCACGTGTCAGACTCTTCGACTCCCGCTCCAGGGATTCACGCTCAAATGGCGCCTAGTACATCAATGGCGCTTATAGCGTTTATTTTACAAGACATGCCGAAAGTTATGAATAATACTCTGGGACCGGTATTAGTCAGACTACCTGAAATTAAAGGAAAGCGAGATAGCTCTGGGGATAGATACAGAGCATACAGATGCGTCAAGAACCATGTCTGTTACTGCCTCACTATATGCAGTGGGTCATATTTGTGATTCAGGGGAGATGATTTAATCTGATTCCGATATTTCTATATTTAAAATTTATGCTTAAGATCCTCCACTTGTTGCTCAGCGAGGTTTTAGCAGCTCTGAATGACTGGTTTACAATTACAGTGCTAGAAATTGTGTAGACTGAATAGATACTATACAGTGCCGGTGTGTACTGATGTTTCTTTCAATACCTAAAGAGGTTTACAGAAATTATTAATAAGGAATGGGATAGACCAGGTGTGCCGTTCTCTTCCCCTCCTATTTTTAGAAAACTGTTTCTAACAGATGCCACCACACGGGAACTTATGGCAGACGGTCCCTAAGGTGGAGAGAAGAGTTCCTACTCTAGCTAAGCGTATCACTAGCCGTGTCGAGGACAGTTGTGCTTTTTTAGAAAATGTTTATTCAACAAGGTTTTATCCTGTAGCCCCTTGCATGCATTGCTTTTGTCACTGCTGCTGCGGCATTCTGGTTTGAGTCTCTGGTTGAGGCTTTACAGGTAGCGACTCCATTGAATGAATACTTGACAAGCTTAGAGCACTTAAGCTAGCCAATTCCTTTTTTTCTGATGCCTTGTTTTCTTTTGACTAAACTAACGGCTAAGAATTCTGTTTTTACTATGCTGGCACGCACAGCGCTAGGGCTTATATTATGGTCAGCTGTCATGACTTTAATAAAGGGCAGACCCTATTCGGGCCTGGTTTGAAGGAGATTATTACTAATATCACTGGTGGAAAAGGTAATGCCCTTCCTCAGGAAAAAAAGTCTAATTTTCGAAACTCCAAGACGATCTGGTGACAACCAGACCTGGAACAAAGATAAACAGGCCAAGGAGCCTGCTGCTGCCTCTAAGACAGCAAGTAGAATGGCTCGCTATCCGGTAACGGATCCTGTAGGGGGCAGACTTTCATCTTTCGCCCAGGCGTGGACGTGAGAGAGAGGCCCAGGATCCCTGGGCATTGGAAATTAAATCCCAGAGATATCTTCTGGATTTCAAAGCTTCCCCCAAAGGAGGGGAGATTTCACCTTTCACTATTATCTGCAAACCAGATAAAGAAAGAGGCATTCTTACACTGTGTACGAGACCCATCCAGTTCCAGGGGAGGAACAGGGATAGAGTTTTTACTCAAATCCGTTTGTGGTTCCCAAGGAGAGGGAACCTTCAAATCTATTTTGGATTTAAAGATCTTAAACAAATTCCTCAGAATTCCATCATTTAAGTTGGAAACTATTCGTACCATCTTAACTATGATCCAGGAGAGTCACTAGAGGGCTACAATGGATTTGAAGGATGCTTATCCTCACATTACGATGCAGAAAGATTACCATCGGTTTTTTCAGGTTGCCTTTTTAAACAGGCATTACCAGTTTTGTAGTTCTTTCCTTTAGGGTTAACTACAGCCCCAAGAATCTTTATAGAGGTTCTGGGGTTGCTTTGGCGGTCCTTAGGCCGCGGGGCATAGAAGTGGCCCCTTATTTAGACGACATCCTGATACAGGCGTCAACCATCCAAGTTGCCACGTCTCATACGGACGTAGTACTGGCATTTCTGAGATCGCATGGGTGGAAAAGTGAACAGGAAGAGTTCTCTATCTCCAATCTCAAGGGTTTCCCTCCTAGGGATTCTGATAGATTTTGTAGAAATGAAAATTTACCTGACGGAGTCCAGGTTGTCAAAGTTTCTAAATTTCTGTTGTGTTCTTCATTCCATGCACGCCCTTTGGTGGCTCAGTATATGAATGTAATTGGCTTAATGGTAGCGGCAAGGGACATAGTACCGTTTGCACGCCTTCATTTCAGACCGCTGCAACTATGCAGACTCAGAGGAACGGGGATTACACAGATTTGTTCTCCTGTTAAATCTGGACCAAGAGACCAGAGATTCTCTTCTCTGGGGACTATCTCGGGTCCATCTGTCCAAGGGTATGACTTTCCGCAGGTCAGATGGGACAATTGTTACAACAGATGCCAGCCTTTTAGGTTGGGATACAGTCTGGAACTCCCTGAAGGCTCAGGGATAGTGGACTCAGGAGGAGACCCTCCTTCTAAGGTATATTCTAGAACTGGGAGCGGTATTCCATGCTCTTCAGACTTGGCCTCAGTTAGCAACTCTGAGGTACATCATTTTTCAGTCGGACAATATCACGACTGTGACTTACATCATCCATCAAGGGGGAACATAGTTTCCTAGCGATGTTAGCAGTCTTAAAATAATTCACTGGACAGAGACTCTCTCTTGTCTGTCAGCTATCCATATCCCAGGTGTTGAGAACTGGGAGGCGGATTTTCTAAGTCGTCAGACTTTTCATCTGGAGGAGTGGGATTCCCTCCGGAGGTGTTTACACAAGATCAAGCAGGAGAGTGCTTTGGTGTTTTTGGCAGCGCCTGCGTGGCCACGCAGGACCTGGTATACAGATCTGGTGGACATGTCATCCTTTCCACCACGGTCTCTGTTTCTGAGACAGGACCCTCTACCTCAGGGTCTTTTCAACCATCTAAATATAACTAATCTGAGATGGACTGCCTGGAGACTGAACGCTTGATGTTATCAAGGCATGACTTCTCCGAGTCAGTCATTGATACCTTAATACAGGCATGAAATCCTGTCTCTAGGAAAATTAACATAGATATGGTGTAAATATCTTATTGTTATGAATCCAAGGGTTACTCATGGAGTAAATTTGGGATTCCAAGGATATTATCTTTTCTCCACAATGATTTTGAGAAAAGGGTTGTCAGCTTGTTCCTTAAAAGGACAGATAAAGCAATAGCAAAGATGCCAATAGGCAAGGCCCCTGGCCCAGATGGGCTACCGTTAGAATGGTATAAAATTATGAAAGAATCATTGATAAATCTGATGACACATCTATTTAATGGATACCTGAGTGATAGAATTAAGCCGTCTTTAATTTTTTCTGCAGCTAACATTACTGTAATTCCTAAATTAGGGAAAGATCCTCAAAATGTCATGTCATATAGACCGATATCCCTGCTTAATCAGGACTATAAAATCTTAACAAAAATAATGGCTAACAGATTGAAAATCTTATTTTCGGAGTTAATTCATAAAGATCAATCAGGATTCATTCAGGCTAGACCATTAAGCAAGAACATTCGTAAAGTATTACATGTAATTAACCATTATTGGCTTATGAAAAAACAACATAAAGGAGAAGTAATTCCAAATACCCTGTTGTAGGCCTTAGATGCGGAAAAGGCCCTCGACAGAGTCGAATGGTCTTATTTAATAACATGCTTAGAGGAATATAATATAAAAGGTCCATTTAGTAAGCTTATTGAAAATGTTTATCTAAAATCCAATGCCTCGGTTATTGCCAATGGAGAGTTATCATCTACATTTCATTTGGGCAGAGGAACCCGTCAGGGTTGTCCTCTGTCACCCCTATTGTTCAACTTGGCATTGGAACCTTTAGCAATTAAATTGAGAAACATCAATACGGGTATAGAGATGAATGGGAACAAATACCATCTATCTCTATACGCAGACGATATGTTATTGTTTGTTCAAAATCCAGAGTTGAATTTAAAAAAGATTCTGAAGGTTGTCAAAGAATATGGTCAATTTTCAGGGTTTAAAATAAATAATACAAAATCAGAAGTTCTATGGTTAAATAAGAGACAATCTTGTGATATTAGTGAATTCTCATTTGTAGAATCTAAAAATTATATTACATATTTAGGAATCAATATATCTCCCAACCCGGAAAGACTGTATAATATAAATTATGAGAAAATATTTATATCCATAGAACAATCACTTAAAAAATGGAATAATTTACAGATTTCACTTATGGGGAGGGTACATATAATAAAAATGATGATACTACCAAAATTGTTATACCCTCTAAATATGCTGCCAATCTTAATCCCCAAGAAAGACATTGAAATATTGAATAAAATCTTTAATCGATTTATTTGGAAGGGGAAAAGAACACGTATAAGCTTAAATAAATTAAGACAACCTTTGACGCAAGGGGGTGTCAGCCGCTTAGGAATCAGTCCGGGATGCAACCCAACTGCTAGCGTGAATTGAAAGCACACGCTAGCACACTGAGAAATATCCAGGACGTGACCCACTCAGGAAACAGATGAGAAAGATAACAAAAATAATTATTGTTCCAGTATGCAGGAAAGCCACAAAGGAATAAACGTCCCTTTAAGCAGTTCAAAGAATATAAAGGAAATGCTCTTATTTGCAGCTTTGAAAAAAGGTCCTCTTTAGCAGGCTTGTAAAACAAAGGCAAAGTTCTCTTTTGTAGCTGGTAAAAGTAAATGTCCCTTTAAGCAGGTTTATAACAAACAGAAAGGCAAAGTTCTCTTTTGCAGCTTGTAAAAGTAAATGTCCCTTTAAGCAGGTTTATAACAAACAGAAAGGCAAAGTTCTCTTTTGCAGCTTGTAAAAGTAAATGTCCCTTTAAGCAGGTTTATAACAAACAGAAAGGCAAAGTTCTCTTTTGCAGCTTGTAAAAGTAAAATGTCCCTTTAAGCAGGTTTTAAGTATCAAAGAAAAGGTTGAGGATTAAGGCAAAAGCAAGGTCAGGCAGGCAGAAGTCGGTATCCAAATATCAGCAAAAAGGGTTAAGGCAAAAGGCAAGGTCAGGCAGGCAGAAGTCGGTATCCAAATATCAGCAAAAAGGGTTAAGGCATAAGGCTTGGTCAGGCAGGCAGAAGTCGGTACACAAGAAAACAGGATTTGATATGGTACTCACAAACTCCAAAGGGAAACAAACAAACGGGCCCCGAGTAGGATCTCCCGCCGTGGTTTAAAGGCAGGAGCGGCAACGTCATCAGAGGGGTGTGTTGGAGGAAGCGTCACGTTGCTAAGCAACGTGACGTCATTCACTCAGAGAAGATCCGGGAGCCGCGGCGACACGGCAATGAACGGACAGAATCATGACAGCACCCCCCTCCTCAAGGACCCCTCCGGGGGACAGAACCAGGCCTATCAGGATGAGTCTTGTGGAAGGCCTTGATCAAAGTAGGAGCATTTACTTGATGAGCCGGTTCCCAAGAACGTTCCGTGACTGGATAACCCTTCCAATGAATGAGATAATACAATTTCTTGCCACGCAGCTTGGAATCCAGAATATGGCTGATCTCAAACTCAGGGTGTCCATGCACAAATAGAGGTGGAGGTTTGGAAAAAGGCTTAGAATACCTGTTAGTCATCACAGGTTTCAAAAGAGAAACATGGAATACCGGATGGACTTTGAGAGACTTGGGTAAAGCCACCCGATAAGCAGTGGAACACACCTGACCCAGTATTCGGAAAGGACCCACGTATCGTGGTCCCAATTTGTTAGAAGGTTGTTTCAGGCGAAGAAAACGAGAGGAAATCCAAACTTTATCACCAGGGCGATATTTGGGAGCCTTCTTCCGTCGAAGGTCAGAAAAGAACTTGTAACGTCTAGAAGCTACAGAAAGAATACGATGTATTTTCCGCCAATGTCGAGTTAATCTTCGGGCTGTAAGATCAGAAGCAGGATTCACTGTGGAAGAAGTATGCAAAGGAAATGTTCTGGGCTGATATCCGTAAGCTGCATGAAAAGGAGAAGTCTGAAGGGAGGAATTGTACCGGGCATTATGAGCCAATTCAGCCAAAGGAAGGTAAGAAGTCCAGTTAGAGTGATAATGATCCACATAATGTCTAAGATATGTTTCAAGACACTGGTTTACCCTTTCAGTCTGGCCATTAGATTGTGGGTGGTGAGAAGTAGAGAGAGATATAGTAGTTCCAAAATGTTTACAAAGTGACCTCCAAAATCGAGAAACAAACTGTACCCCTCTATCTGAAACAATATCTAGAGGAAATCCATGGATTCTTACAATATGTGAAATAAAAAGTTCAGAGAGTCTTTTGGCAGATGGTAATCCTGGTAAGGGTACAAAATGGGCAGTCTTAGTGAACCTGTCGACCACCACCCAAATAGTATTGTTTCCAGCTGACAAGGGAAGGTCGGTAATGAAGTCCATGGATACATGAGTCCAAGGCTGATGAGGTATGGGCAATGGTTGGAGAAATCCTGAAGGAATTTGGCGTGGAGTTTTGTTCATTGCACATTGTGTGCATACTGAGACGTAATCTTTCACATCTTGAGAGAGAGTAGGCCACCAGACATGCTGTTTGAGATTTCGAGTGGTAATACTGATGCCAGGATGTCCAGAAAGGGGACTATCATGAGCCCAAAATAAAATCTTGGAACGAAGGCGTTCAGGAACAAAGAGTAAACCATCGGGAGGTTTACAGGACAAAGGAAGATTCTTTTGAGCAGACTGTAACTCTTGTAACCAGGAAGTTGTTAACTGGGCTATGACTTCATGAGGTTGGAGAATGGTACCAGACTCAGGAACTGGGGTATCTTGAAATTGTCTGGAAAGGGCGTCTGCTTTAATATTTTTTGAACCAGGTATGTAAGACAAATTATAGTGAAACCGGGAGAAGAATAATGACCAGCGTGCTTGCCTGGAATTCAATCGTTTGGCTGTTTGGAGATAAAGAAGGTTCTTATGATCAGTGAGTATGGTAAATGGCAAAGAAGTACCTTCCAGCCAATGCCTCCATTCATCCAATGCCATTTTGATGGCAAGCAACTCTTTATTCCCTACGTCATAGTTAAATTCAGAAGGAGTGAATTTTTTAGAGAAGAAAGCAACAGGATGAATCTTTCCAGTCTCCGGTATTCGTTGAGACAGAACAGCTCCAGCAGCAACAGAGGAAGCATCAACTTCCAGGATAAACTGAAAATCAGGATTTGGATGACGGAGAATAGGTGCTGAGGAAAAAGCTTCTTTGAGAGACTCAAAAGCTTCTATAGCCTCAGGAGGCCATTTTTTACAGTCTTGTCCTTTTCTAGTGAGAGAAGTAAGAGGAGAAGTAATAGTAGCAAAATCCTTGATGAACTTCCTGTAGTAGTTGGCGAAGCCCAGAAAACGTTGTAAAGCCTTCAAAGAATCAGGTCTAGGCCATTCCAGGATGGCAGAAAGTTTAGTAGGATCCATTTCAAATCCAGATGCCGATATTACATAACCCAGAAAGGGTATGGATTTTTGATGGAAAGAACATTTCTCCAGTTTAGCAAACAGATGGAATTCTCTTAAACGTTGAAGTACTTTCTTGACGTGGTGCACATGATCTTGGTGGTTCTGAGAAAAAATTAAGATGTCGTCAAGGTATATAATGACAAATATATTCAAAAAATCACGAAAGATCTCGTTTACAAAATGTTGGAAAACCGCCGGAGCATTGCATAGCCCGAAGGGCATGACCAAATATTCGTAATGCCCAAATCGAGTGTTAAAGGCAGTCTTCCACTCATCTCCTTTGCGTATACGGATCAGATTGTATGCACCACGTAGATCGAGTTTGGTGAATATGGTGGCTCCCTGAAGATAAGTAAAAAGTTCAGGAATAAGGGGTAGAGGATAACTGTTCTTGATGGTAATCTGATTTAATCCTCGGTAATCAATACAGGGTCTTAATCCGCCATCCTTTTTTCCTACAAAAAAGAAACCAGCCCCTACAGGGGAAGAGGAGGGTCGAATAAATCCTCTAGCCAGATTGTCTTTAATATATTCTTCCAAAGCCATGTTTTCAGGTTTAGAAAGTGGATATGTCTTGCCTCGAGGATAGGTAGCCCCGGGAAGGAGATCAATGGGGCAATCAAAAGGGCGGTGAGGAGGAAGACGTTCAGCTTCTTTTTTGGAGAAAACATCCACAAAGTCATGATAAGGCATAGGTAGGGAGTCCGGAGTTTCGACTGTGAGAGCAATAGTGAGTGGTAACTTGGTAATCTTTTGAAGACATTTAGTCTGGCATGTAGATCCCCAGGAAGTGAGTTCACCGAAAGTCCAAGAAAAAATAGGATTGTGAATTTGGAGCCAGGGTAAACCCAAGATAATGGGAAATTGAGGAGTGGGAATGACATCAAAACAAATTGTCTCGGAATGAAGTATTCCTACGGTGAGAAGTAAGGGTTGAGTACCAAACTGAATATATCCAGAACCCAAAGGATCTCCACTGACCGTAGAGACTGAAATTGAATACTCTTTCTTTAGTAAGGGTATGGAATGAATAGAGACGAATGTAGAGTCAATGAACACTCCTCCAGCACCAGAATCGATTAGAGCTTGGGTATGAATCTTCTTATGTCCAATTTGTAGGGTTACTGGAACAAAAAGTTTCTTGTATAGGGAATGGCAACTGTTTTGGCTTAACTCAGTTCCCTGGACTAGAGTTAAGCCCTGGCTTTTACTGGCCTAGTAGGACAATCCCTTAATAGATGCCCTTTAAGGCCACAGTACAGGCATAAGCCAAGAGTCCGTCTTCTCAAGCGTTCAGTCTCAGTTAATTTTATACTTCCCACTTCCATGGGTTCAGCCTGATCAGTAGTAGGAGAGGCAGGAGTGACTGGATTAGAAAAACGAGGAGCCAAACGAAAAGGAGTTCGAGTTGAAGACCTCTGTGTTCTATCCTTTTCTTGTTGGCGTTCACGAAACCTGGCGTCGAGACTGATACAAAGATTTATTAAGGCTTCTAAGGACTCTGGAAGTTCACGATACACCAATTCATCCTTGAGACGCTCAGAAAGTCCTTTACGAAAAGCGGCTCTGAGTGCTCCCTGATTCCAAGTGGTTTCAGAGGCAAGGGTGCGGAACTCAATAGCGTATTGAGAAACTGGTTGATTACCTTGACGTAAATCCAGGAGAGTGGCTTCAGCAGCGGATGACCTTCCAGGTTTATCGAATACATTTGAAAACATAGATAGAAATGTATCAACATCCAAAAGTATAGGATCATTCTTTTCTAGCAAAGGTGATACCCAAGCCAAGGCTTTTCCTTTCATTAAGGAAATAAGAAATGTGATTGTAGAAGAGGGAGTAGCAAAAAGAGTAGGGCTATTCCGGAAATGAAGACGGCATTGATTCAGAAAACCTCTACATTCTTCAGGATTCCCATCATATTTATCCGGAAGAGGTATCCTGGGACTTAGTTGTACCTGAGACTGATTGTTAGGAATCGAAGGAGGTAATGCCTCAATAGGATTAGGATTGTGAGGTGCAGTAGCAACCAAATTTTGTAATAGAGCAGTTATTTGATCAAGTTTAGTGTCCAGAGACTGCAAGTGAGTGGCATGAGATCCCAATAGCTGTCCCTGGTGAGCCACGGCCATGGATAATTCAGTGGGGTCCATTTTTATGGCCCGTTTGTAATGTCAGCCGCTTAGGAATCAGTCCGGGATGCAACCCAACTGCTAGCGTGAATTGAAAGCACACGCTAGCACACTGAGAAATATCCAGGACGTGACCCACTCAGGAAACAGATGAGAAAGATAACAAAAATAATTATTGTTCCAGTATGCAGGAAAGCCACAAAGGAATAAACGTCCCTTTAAGCAGTTCAAAGAATATAAAGGAAATGCTCTAATTTGCAGCTTTGAAAAAAGGTCCTCTTTAGCAGGCTTGTAAAACAAAGGCAAAGTTCTCTTTTGTAGCTGGTAAAAGTAAATGTCCCTTTAAGCAGGTTTATAACAAACAGAAAGGCAAAGTTCTCTTTTGCAGCTTGTAAAAGTAAATGTCCCTTTAAGCAGGTTTATAACAAACAGAAAGGCAAAGTTCTCTTTTGCAGCTTGTAAAAGTAAATGTCCCTTTAAGCAGGTTTATAACAAACAGAAAGGCAAAGTTTTCTTTTGCAGCTTGTAAAAGTAAATGTCCCTTTAAGCAGGTTTATAACAAACAGAAAGGCAAAGTTCTCTTTTGCAGCTTGTAAAAGTAAAATGTCCCTTTAAGCAGGTTTTAAGTATCAAAGAAAAGGTTGAGGATTAAGGCAAAAGCAAGGTCAGGCAGGCAGAAGTCGGTATCCAAATATCAGCAAAAAGGGTTAAGGCATAAGGCTTGGTCAGGCAGGCAGAAGTCGGAACACAAGAAAACAGAATTTGATATGGTACTCACAAACTCCAAAGGGAAACAAACAAACGGGCCCCGAGTAGGATCTCCCGCCGTGGTTTAAAGGCAGGAGCGGCAACGTCATCAGAGGGGTGTGTTGGAAGAAGCGTCACGTTGCTAAGCAACGTGACGTCATTCACTCAGAGAAGATCCGGGAGCCGCGGCGACACGGCAATGAACGGACAGAATCATGACAGGGGGATTAGCTGCTCCAGATGTTTATCTATATAATCTGGCATCATTAATGAGAATAGCGGTTGATTGGCTAGGAGAAACAGAATATTTTTATGATAAGTCATTAGAAATAATAGCATCAAAAGGGATTAGTAAAGCATATGTACTTCATACGGACTTGAAAGATATAGACTTTAAAATTAGGAATAACATCATGTATAAGGATATTTTGAAAGCATGGGATATTACTAGTAAGATTCTACAGTTCTCAATTAAGGGTTCTATATTTTTACCTATAAAGGGAAATCCAAACTTTAGACCAGGCATGGAAAATCCCATTTTTACAGAATGGGGAAGGTGCGGGATAAATAAGATAGGGGACTTATTAGACCCTTCAAAAAAAAAAAATATGTACATTTGAGGAACTACAATATAGATATAACCTACCTAAATTGCACTTATACCCTTACGTTCAAATAACACATTATATAAAGATGATAATTAATAAATACTCCTTCTCCATATGGGATTGTCACCCTTTACAAAATATGATGGATGATTTTCAGAAAAAAAAATGTTCTTATTCAAGGTTATATAAAGCACTAGTAAACTCAAACTTGACTAGTATAAGGAGTAAGATAATAGAGGGTTGGCAAAAAGAAGCCTCTATAGGACTGGATGTTAATGAAGTGGAAAAAAGTATGAAAAGTGTTACCTACAACGTATGATTCATACTTTAGGGAGTCCCAAATTAAAATACTACACAGATTCTATATAACACCAAAAATGGCTTCAAAATGGTTTAAGTGTGAAAAGAGATGTACTAAATGTAATTATATAGATCCCAATTTAAAACATCTTTTATGGGATTGCCCAAAAATTAAACAATATTGGGCAAAGATTAGCTTTTGGGCGAGTAAGATTTTTAAATATAAGATTAATCTAAATTTTTTGAATGTAATATTCGCATCCAATAGACAAGTTAAACACGAAGATACTAAATTGATGACTATGATAATTCTATCAGGAAAGAGATGTATAATGAAAAGATGGATCTCAAAGAGAAGTCCTAATTTGAAGGAACTTCAGAATACTTTGATGGAACAAATGAATACAGAATTCTTTGACGTAATGTATGATAAGGATATAAGAGTTGAGGAATATAAAAAAAAATCGGATGGATTTATAAATGTTTTAGAAACACATGTAAAAAATAAAGTTATGCTGTTATTAGAAACATAAATTACTAACTTATGCAGGAACCACAGATAAGGGACTTATCCCCTCCAGGCTATATTTCTTCAAATTAGGTTCAAGAAGGGAAATAAGTCAGAAGTATGAAAAGTAATTTATGTAGTTTTAAATGACAGGAAATAGTGCTATTGATAAACTGGCATGAGGTTAATGGATGTGAAATTCAGTTTTATAAAAGTTAGTAGGAGAATAAGGGTTCTTAATAATTTTAATACTGGTTAAGTTAGAAATGTAGTAACGTATAGAATATGTGACTAAGTTTGATGTTTCTTACTTGTGGAAGTATTATGCAGCTGCAAATAGTAATATTACATTTATATAGATGGAATACTTTGTAATGAGATATTTTCTATTAGACTTATGTATGTCTAAGAATGTAAACGTTTACATTCTTAAACCTGGTTCTTAAGGTTCTTCAAGGAGTTCCGTTTGAACCTTTTTCATTCCATAGATATCAAACTTTTATCTTGGAAAGTTCCTTTTTGGTAGCTATTTCCTCGGCTCGTAGAGTCTCCGAGTTATCTGCGTTACAATGTAATTCTCCTTATCTGGTCCTCCGTACGGATAAGGTGGTCCTGTGTACCAACCTGGGTTTTTACCTAAGGTGGTATCTAACAAGAATATCACTCAAGAAATTGTTGTTCCATTCTTGTACCCTTATCCTTCTTCAAAGAAGGAACGTCTATTACACACTTTGGACGTGGTTCGTCCTTTAAAGTTTTACTTACAAGCTACTACAGATCTTCATCAAACATTCACCTTGTTTGTTGTCTATTCTGGTCAGAGGAGAGGTCAAAGACTTCAGCAACCTCTCTGTCTTTTGGTTTTAAAAAAAAGCACAATTCATTTAGCTTAGGAGACTGCTGGACAGCAGCCTCCTGAAGGGATTACAGCTCATTCTACTAGAGCTATGGTTTTCACTTGGGCCTTTTTAAAAATGAGGCTTCTGTTGAACAGATTTACAAGACGGAGTCTTGGTCTGCGTTTTATACTTTTTCAAATTTAACAAATTTGATTCTTTGCTTCTTCGGAGGCTATTTTTGGGAGAAAGGGTTTTTATAGGCAGCGGTAACTTCCGTTTAAGTACCTGCCTTGTCCCTCCCATCATCTGTGTACTTTAGCTTTGGTATTGGTATCCCATAAGTAATGGATGATCCGTGGACTGGATACACTTAACAAGAGAAAACATAATTTATACTTACCTGATAAATTTATTTCTCTTGTAGTGTATCCAGTCCACGGCCCGCCCTGTCCTTTTAAGGCAGGTAATTTTTTCATTTAAACTACAGTCACCACTGCACCCTATGGTTTTCCCTTTCTCTGCATGTTTTCGGTCGAATGACTGGATATGGCAGTTAGGGGAGGAGCTATATAGCAACTCTGCTATGGGTGATCTCTTGCAACTTCCTGTTGGGAAGGAGAATATCCCATAAGTAATGGATGATCCGTGGACTGGATACACTACAAGAGAAATAAATTTATTAGGTAAGTATAAATTATGTTTTTGTATAGAACATTCTTTATTTAAAATGTAATAGAACAAAAACTTCACTTTCTATTTATGATGCACGTATTACTTTAAATTGTAAAACAAATAAGAATGGTACGAAAAATATTGGTACTCAACCAAATATTTGGTAGTGAGTACTTTTCTCCATTTAAACTGGCTGTATAAGGGATACTAAATACAAGAGAATAGTCTACTTGAACTATCACTTCAAAACAATTCTTTTATTGTAACTTCTAAAGGGTATTACTAGCATTGTCCAAGTCATTTTAGAAATTCTTTATAGAATAACAAGAATTTGCTCCATACATTTTGCGCAATGTATAGATGACAAAAGATATCAGCGCTGCAGAATCTGTCGGTGCTTTATAAATAAAGAATAATAATAATAATTGAAACACTTTTCAGTGCGAACTGTGAATTATTTGATTAAAATGCAAGGATTCCAAAACTTTCAGCCACATCAGTAAGTCCGCTGCTCTGCTCTGGCATATCAAATTGTGATATTCAAAGTGCAACAATCTAGGAATGGTGTGTCATTATGTAAAATTGTACTGCTCAACTAAAGAACTTGAGACATATAGATCCTTAAAGGGACAGTCAACACAAAATGTTTTATTGTTTAAAAAGATAGATAATGCCTTCATTACCCATTCCCCAGCTTTGCACAATCAACATGGTTATATTAACATACTTTATAACCTTTAAACCTCAAAATTTGTCTGTTTCTAAGTCCCTAAAGACAACCCCGTGATCATATGCTTTTGAATTTGCTTTTCACATCAGGGGAAGCTAGTTCATGTGAGCCATATAGATAACATTGTGCTGACGCCCGTGTATTCTAACAACACAGCACTAATTGTCTTAAATGCAAGTCAATAGATAAAGTCAAGTGATCAAGGGGCCATCAGAAGATGTTTAGAAACAAGGTAATCACAGAGGTAAAAAGTGTATTAATATAACCATGTTTTCTGTACAAAACTGGGGAATGGGTAATAAAGACATCTTTTAAAACAATTAAAAAAATTAGTTGACTGTCCCTTTCATTAATCAAATGTCTAAATCTTTCCATAGTTACATTGGGGATGTGCATCCACCAAACGGAACAAAAGGCCTCACATCAACTTGATCAGAAACTGGTGATATATATATATATATATATATATATATGCTAGGTTTTCTAAATTTGGTAATAAAGTAGGCAAACTTTTGGCCTCAATGTTCAAGAGGCAAAGTAGGAGGAAGCCAGTGGCAGCTTTGAAAGTAAAAAATACAATCTATACGGAGCAAGATCAAATATCGCGTTTATTTCATAGTTTCTACACTGATTTATATACATCTCAGTGCCCGGATGTGGAGAACATTAAAAAATTTCTGGATAATGTTAAATTCCCTAAGATCTCAGACTTGGATTGTGAAGCTTTAAATCAACCAATAACCGAGAACGAGGTCCAAAAGACAATTATGTCCATGGCTAGAGGGAAAACCCCAGGTCTGGATAATTTGCCTCTTGAGTTCTATCAAATCATTCAGTCAAAAATCGTTCCTGTCTTGACTGATCTCTACAATACCTATTTTTAGGGTTGCACCGATACCATTTTTTTAAGACCGAGTACAAGTACCGATACTTTTTTTCAAGTACTCACCGATACCAAGTACCAATACTTTTCTATTGTCATGTGACAGTTTCCCAAGCACATTACAACAGAGTCAGACTAACTAATGTTTTAAGATAGCTTCTTTATAAGTATGAAGAACTGTAACTCAAAATACATTATGAAATATATAAAAAAAAAAGGCAGCTTTATTGGCTTGTTGTAACAACTCAAGTAAATTTCACAGAACATGTTAAATAAAATATAAAAATAAATATATAACAAGCCCCCACTGATTTTAATAAAATAAAACACAAATACTACCTTTTTTTACTGCACGTAATTAAACTTTGTATTCTAAAATATTTAAGCATTCAACAAGCGTACGATCACTGGAAAATAGGTTTGTTGTATGTGGTTGTGCAATAAAGCTACTTTTTTTTTTTTTATGTGACTTTAGTGGGAAGCTACATTAATGATAAGTCTCTATCTTATTTAGGGTTTCAAGGTGTCCAATATATAACTGGGAGGGGGGGTAGCTAGGGTTGCCACCTGTCCCTTAAAATATAGAACACTAGTTATAAGTTACACATGCTGCAGGGTGTGCAGGAATGAATATGAATAGTGCTGTCCAGAAACACAATACATGTTCCTCCCTGCACACCCTGCAGCATGTGTAACTCATAAGTGTCCAGGAAAACATGGCTGAGGTGGCAACACTAGGGGTAGCGGCGGCACAGTAGCGGGTGGAGCCACCTCCCTGAAATGAGCTTTTGCAGGTTGGAATGTCTGTGATGGGCACAGCATTCTTCAAGAAGATATAAAACATGCACAGTAATGCACTGGGAAGGAGCACAAACCAATCACCAGACTATATTAGAAGAATGCCCAAGCCACAGCCTTTTGTTATATACTTTTTTTTTTAACTTTCCTCCCTTCTCTGTTCAAATCTTACTACACTACTTGTGTAAATGGAATGGTGTTCCTCAATCTACAGCACTTCATCAACCCCTGCACTAGTATAAGCTAAATTATATGGAACTGATCACTTGATATTTGTGTTTTAACTTAAAACACAAATATAAAGTGATCAGTTCCATATAATTTAGCTTATACTAGTGCAGGGGTTGATGAGGTGCTGTAGATTGAGGAACACCATTCCATTTACACAAGTAGTGTAGTAGAAATATATTTTTGCAGACTCACTTCTTTTGCAAATCACAGCATCAGCACTGAGCACCAAGCAGCTCCTTTCCACCTCTGAGCTACATGCTAGGGGTAAAACTCACTCATTGTCCTCCAAGACAGCTCCAAGTAATACACACATAAATACAGTTAACCAAATAGCTGCCAGAAAAGCTGCTATGCACTGTAAAGTGTAAAGCAATTCACTGCAGTCCTCTGGTGGTCAATGGGTTAACAATTGGATTATTTGAAACTGTCTTGGAGGACAATGAGTTCTACCCCTAGCATGTGGGGCAGATGAGAAGAGAAAATGATTTTCTATTGTGGCAAATGTTTAAAAAAGAAGTTTAATAGTCAACTACTTGTCTAAGTAGAAGAAATGCCTGGCCAATTTTTGTATCAGCTAATCAGACCAGTCAGTGAGACATTTGGATGGGAACATTGGGGGGGGGGGGGAAACATTATGCAGTGGGACACATTGGGGCATCTACCTTGAAATCCTAAACAGCTAGCAGGCAGCAGCACTGTGTTCCTGTTCCACTTCCTAGTAGTCAGTCTGGGCTCTCATTATGACACGGTAAGTCACATGGGGCAGAGGCACAGGGGAGGAGCACATACAGAGGGGAGATGCTGCACAGTGTGTTACTGGGCAGTGAAAAATAAGCTCACTAAAACGTTTTTTATTTAAACAAGAAAGCATTTTTGAAAAAAGGTTAAACATTAGTATTTTTATTGTACTATGTGACTTCGATGCAATGTGCCCTTCTCTGTGTACTGTAACAATAAAAATACTAATGTATAACGTTTTTCAAAAATGCTTTCCCTACGTTCTCCACCCTGGTGTCAGACATAGTTTCAGAGCACTCTAACATAGTCCCAGGAGTTGGAGGTACTTAGTCTTGTTTATTAATTATGCATTAAAAACGCCTAAGCAGCATAGCAGACATAGCAATTTCCACTGATTCTAACACCGGGGTGTACTAGTACTTGTGATGCTTCTGGCTGCACACTCCGATGTTAGAATCAGTGGAAATTGCTATGTCTGCTATGCTGCTTAGGCGTTTTAATGCATAATAAACAAGACTAAGTACCTCCAACTCCTGGGACTATGTTAAAGTGCTCTGAAACTATGTCTGACACCAGGGTGCAGAACGAAGGGATTCACATCACGCAACTCGTTACTCGTATGGATTACGTGTGTGTCTTGATTGGGAGTTGGTCTGCATGAGCTGGAGCCTGGGATTATTTTAAGTTAGCACTAAGCACTCATTCATTGTTGGCTGAAAAGATAGCAGCCAGGTTAGGGGATATTTTTGCTTAAACCATTATGTCTTGCAGGTCCGTTATTAACTGGAAACAGGGTTGAAAAACACAAACAGCGTTTGAACTTAAGCTAACAGTTCAAACGCTGTTTTTGTTTTTCAACCCTGTTTCCAGTTAATAACGGACCTGTAAGACATAATGGCTTAAGCAAAAATATCCCCTAACCTGGCTGCTATCTTTTAGTAACGGCTGCTGGCTGCAATATTTAAATAATAAAATAATGCACACATAAGCAAAATCCCCTAACCTTGATACAATCTGACTCCTCCACACACCGTCGATCTCTAAGTGTCTACCTTGTTAGGTGTTCGCTCCCTGCTGCAATAGCGCGGTCCCCGCCCCTCTCTACTGTAGCTCTCTCTGATTGTATTAGCACAGCAGGAGCTTCCTCACGCAAGGCTCCCTCACGTCCCTCCTTCCCCCACAGGGTTCAAAAAGTATCGGCTGAGGCATCGGAGCATTGTAAACAAATACTAGTATCGGTATCGGTGCATCCCTACCTATTTTAGAATGAATTATAATACATCTGAAAGTTTTAAAAGAGCTAATATTATCTTAATCCCCATGAATAATAAAGATCCCTCAGACGTTACCTCATATAGACCTATTTCCCTGCTTGGTCTTGATTATAAAATTTAATGAAGATCTTGGCAGAGAGGCTGAAACCCACACTGCCTAAGATTGTTCATCAGGACCAGGTAGGGTTTATTACTGGAAGAATGTCAGAAGTAAACATAAGGAAATTTTTACAAGTAATCTGTCAGTATAGGAATGACCGCTCTGCTCTGCCTGAGGCCTTCCTGCTATCTTTGGATGCAGAGAAGGCCTTCGACAGAGTGGAGTGGTCCTTTTTGATTCAGGTTTTGGAGAGGTTTGGGTTTGTAGGGCAATTTAAGGAATTTGTTACAAATATTTACTCTGATATTAGAGATTCTATATTGATTAATAATGGTATTTCAGATTCATTTTCTTTGACAAGAGAAACCCGACAGGGTTGTCCCCTGTCTCCCTTATTATTTGATTTAATAATAGAACCCTTGGCTATTAAATTGAGAGAGTTGCTAATTTGAGTTAGCATAGGTAATACGATACTTAAAACTGCTTTATTTGCAGATGATCTCTTATTATTTGTAGCCAACCCAAGAAAACAGACTGATAAAATAGTGAATCTCTTAGATCAGTATAGTGAAGTTTCCAGTTATAAGACTAATAACAAAATCTAAAATACTTTGGCTAAAGAAAAATCTAGAGGATTCTCAGTCTTACCAATTTATAGAAACCAAAATATTGGAATATTTGGGTTTAAAAATTTCAGCTAACTCAGCAAATTGGTATAGGGACAACATCTTAACCATCCTGGATGATAGCAGGGATAAGATGAAGAGCTGGGCAACACTCCCAGTTTCATTGACAGGTAAAATAGCTCTTTTAAAGATGTTTATTATTCCTAAAATTCTGGATATTGAGGTTGCTTCCTTTTCTGATTAAGAAACTTGATATTTGGCGTTTGAATCAATAATTGAGATATTTTTTTATGGAGTGGGAGGAAAGCAATAATTAAACTTGTTAAGTGATATCAACCATGTTGTAAAGGAGGTCTGGCTTTACCCAATTTGGAAGGGTATAATCACGCTTCCATTTTGCGTATCCACGTGGACTGGTTGTTACAGTCATTTAGATACTTAGATTAGTGTTTAGAAATTCAGGTCCCCCCCCCCGTTCTCTTTGAACTTTGTTGTTCATGCATCGAATAAGGATCTGGGGGGAAATATTTCCAATCATCCCTTATATAGGGATATAGTATGGGTCTGGAGAAATGTATCTAAACGTCTGGGAGTATTGCCAAATATTTCTAAATGGTTAATTCCCTTTGGGTAATATGGTGGATATATTTGAAAGATGGTCGCCATCTAGATCTTTGGTTATGAAAGATTTTATGACAACAAGTCTGATAAATTATATACTTTTGATGAATTTCAAAAACTATTCCCAGCAGTGCAAAGAATTTTTAGTTTAATAAAGATTTTCCCTCAAATATGTGCGGATCATCTGCTTATTGATTCTATTAGAATGGGGAAGTGGTCACTGTCCTCAATTTATAAAACTTTTGACTATAGAAGAAAGCTTTTTGATGTCAGATTTAATGTGTTATTGGACAAAAATGGTAACTCTAGTGGACTTAGAAATATTATTGTTGAGAAGCTTAAAAAAAACTCAAGGTCTCTTTTCTTCAACATACTATAGAGAAGTACAATTCAGATTGCTGCATAGGGATTATTTAATTCCACATAGAGTTGCGGAGCCAACGTGCAATGAGACAAGGCGCAGATCTTTGAAGCTCCTGAAAATAAGCTTAAAAATGTTTAATAATTCAGGCTAATTTACCACAAGAAATGATAATCTCTCTAGCAAAAGCACCTTTTATGAAACTAGCACCCTGTAGCAGCTGAAATCTGAATGGTAACCCTTTGCATTTGCCTGCCAGGAAAGTCACAGGGTAAACTACCGCACAGTTTGGGAGTCACCATCTGAATCTAATTGACGTGTATATAATCCTGAGACTTTCCCGGGGTGAGATGATCAACGTTTGCTGCTGTACTGTTCTACCCCTAAAATACTCGGATTAGTGACCGCAGCGATACCCCTCAGCCTCAACAACTCTGACAGCACCTACTACACACAGAAAAATGGAGTCCCCCGTTGCCATATTAGAAGGGATTGGCTCACTGCTCCGGGAGCACCGATTAGCCTTTTTGGGAACTATGCAAGCGGCTTTCAGTAGGGCCCCCACCATTGCTACCTGCCGCCCCTACAGACATCAACAAGCCGACAGGAGAAAATGGAATCATGTGGGAGTATCAGCTAGTCTCAAGCTCGGCTTTTCCCAAGAGGCCGACTTTTACAGAATTAAAGGCTCAAGTTCCCAATAGTCATACTAACCTCTTTGCCAATCAGCCATCTACCCCATGTACTACTGGCTGGTTGCCGGATGAGAGGTCTGCCCTGCTGGTTCATAATGTTGTCGAGTTGCAGGCGCCCCTGGAACAGGCTTATAAAAAGGAGACGAAGAGAGCTCAGCTGGTACTGTTCTCCATTGAACCCCGGTTTCACAACATGGCGCCTACTGCTGGAAAGGGAACCCTTGCATACTCTGAAACATTGAGGCTCCAATATGATGCCCCTAGGTATTGGCAGAAATGCGGAGTTGGCTAGACTGGTCCAAAGACTTCGCTCCCTTGAAGAATATTTTTTAGCTTGGGACGTTTATATTGACTACTTTCCACATCATAACAGACACTTTATGATAATCTCAGGTTGGAAATATTTGGCTGTCACCCTAATTATTGCCTTAATAGCTACTAACTCCCCAGCAGCCAATCTATCAGACGTAGGATATTGTTCAGGACTTATGTTTATACTTCTCTACCTATAGACTATTATGTTCAGACTTATTGTAACTTTATACTTGTAGGGTATAACTTTTGATTACCTCTATACAGCCTGGAATCTGCTAAAACTCCTATTTAGTAGAGCAGGGTATATTCAATACAATTCCTTTGCACCTTATCTACAATATCCCTACAGTTGTCTCTCCTAATATATTTGCTATATGGGTTTTGTAGTGACCTGCTGTATATTGAATCAGTCTCTGTCTTGTTCTCACTTCCAAACAAACTGCCCTGTGCGGATAAAATTTACCATTCTTAGAGTCTTACATAAGAGTTCACATGCAGCGGATTACTATATGTTACTCACTGCTCCCACCTACTTAGCATTGTATGTAGCAATGTTGGATATTGTTTAAGACTTATGTTTATAATTCTCTACCTCTAGACTATTATGTTCAGACTTATTGTGGCTTTATACTTGTAGGGTATAATTTCGGATTACCTCTATACAGCCTCGAACATGCTGGTGAAATATTCATATTAGCCCCCTCTATGTATCCATTACGTGCACGCTCTTAAAGGTTAGAAAGGCTCTTATTTAGTAGAGCAGGATATATTCAATACAATTCCTTTGCACCTTATCAACAATATCTCTACAGTTGTCTCTTCCAATATATTTTCAATAAGGGGTTTGTAGTAACCTACTGCGCATTGAATCAGTCTCTGTCTTGTTCTCACTTCCAAACAAAATGCCCTATACGGGTAAAGTTTACCATTCTTAGAGTCCAACATAAGAGTTCACATACAGCAGATTACTATATGTTAATCACTCCCACCTACTCAACATTGTATGTAGCAGTGACTTCCTTGTCTGATCTCCCAAATCCTGTATAATCTTAGCAATTAGATGAACTTGAGTATTTTAGAGAGAATTAGTTAGAATGTTCAAAATAGTTTTCTCGGATGTTCCTTATTCCTATATGTCCATAGCAGAGAACGTTACCCTCATTTATTGCTTTAAATGTTTTGCCCTTAAGACTGTGAGCCAAAATTTGAAACGCCTCCTTATAGAAGTGAGAGGCTGTTGTATTCTCTGTTTATTTGTCTCTTCTCTGTTTGACTAATGTTCCATATACAACAGACTGTCTGTGCACACTTAGCCCATACAGTTCGTACCCTCACTAGGTACTGCATGCAACAGTGATGATTCTTAGTTAAAATAGTTTGGAGCTCCTATTTAAATTTGCACATTAAACATTGAGTAATGTAACTTACGTTAGTTCATAATATCTGCCACGCTTGATTAACCACCTCCCTCCCCACCAAATAATGAGCCTCCTAGACTAGGAGGACTGCTTAGGCGATTTATCTTGCCTATACCGCAACCCGTCCTATTCTCTTTACTTATACATTTCATAGTAACTCTTTAACTACTATAGTGTGTTAATCTAATGTTCCCTACCCTGGTTAACAAATTGTATCAGCACCACTTATCAGTTGAGATTAAAATTTTCAATTTCATAATTGGTACATGTCATGAGATGCAGGACACAGCAATGATGGTACAACTCTATTTTATTGCAGAGCATGACAATACACATCTAGTCAGGTTGATTGTACTAAACTAACTGCGACACAGACACCGGACCTAAGCCCCACCCATATACTAGTGACATCACATCCTGCTCTCATCACATCTTCCCCTTTTTCAAAGGCAAAGCATACATTTGCATATAATAAATAACAAGGTACACCAACAGGGTATACAACAACATTTTTGTTTTTGAACATTATAAAAACAGATAGATTAGAAAACATGAACAAATAAATTACATCCTGACTTGGACATCGGGGTAGACTACCCTAGTCCACAGTGACCATGGGATTATTCTGCCCATACTTCCGGTCACTGTTCTAGCTAAAGTCAGACCCTGTATCGGGCCGGAAGTTTCACCACTCTTCCGCTTGATGTAACTTTGCATGAACTGTCCTCTGATACAGAAGATGGTGAACAAGAGTCTGCTGGAGGCAAAGATATATCCCCGCTGTGATCTTGCTGAGGGGAAGGCACCTCTCTTAGAACAGGGGATCCCACCGGCGGTGGTACTGAGGTATCCGGTTCCAGACTCTCAGGTACAGGCTGAAGATGTCTTCGGTTACGGCGTGTAACCGTCCCTCCCTCTGTAAGGACTGTGTAAGACCTTGGTTCTGGAGAGCGGCCCACTACCGTAGCAGGCGTTTTCCATTTCTTCTCATCATCCAGTTTAATTCTGACACTTTGGCCCGCTTTCAGTTCCTGTAAAGGCCTGACAGAATGTCTCCTGTCGTAGAAGAAACGATAACCCTTTTTGGCCTCTTCATCCCTCCTAAGGACTTCGTCCCGAGGAACAGGGCCAGGCGGCTTGAAGACACCCACTGAGAGTAAAGTGGTGCGAATCTGGCGTCCTAGCATCAGCTGTGCCGGGCTAAACCCGGTGGCTTGAATGGGCGTCGCCCTGTATGACAAGAGGGCTAGGTACGGCTCAGATTGCTTTAGAATGAATTTTGTTGTTTGAACTGCCCTTTCAGCCATTCCATTGGCCTGCGGATAATGTGGACTTGACGTGGAATGTACAAAATCATATTCCCTGCTGAAAGCACTGAACTCTGTAGTAGCAAACTGCATACCATTATCACTCACCATCTCCATTGGAATGCCCCAGCGGGCGAACAAGCTCTTCAGGCGAATGATAATGGCCTGACTTGTGATATCATTCAGGGGTGCAATTTCCAAATACCTGGAATAGTAGTCGATCACAACAAGAAACTTTTTCCCGTGCAGTTCACACAAATCAGCAGCTATTTTCTGCCATGGCCCCGCATGCAGCGGAGTAGACATTAAGGGCTCCCTTCTCTGAGTAGGCCGGCGTTCCCGGCAAAAGGCACATTTAGACACGTGATTTGCAATGTCGGAGCTGATCCCAGGCCACCACACAGCTGTAGCTGCCCTTTCTCTGCATTTTGTAATGCCTAAGTGGCCATCGTGAATCCTGTTTAACATCTCCTTCCTCATGCTGACAGGAATTACAATGCGGTCTTGGAACAGCACCAACCCCTCCAGCTCCGTGAGCTGCGACCTCTCTGGCTGGTAAGCATTTAAAGACATCCAGGCTGCCCGGCTCTCGGGCCAGCCATCTTTTATGTACCTTATAACTTCTTGCAGATCTGTGTCCAAATATGTCTCTTTCTTTATCTCTTCCAGTTTCCTTGAAGAAATGGACTTAGAGGCCAGAACTGAATCAACATACACTTTCACATCCGATTCCGTGGAGGATTCTTCAGCAGCAGCCAGCGGGAGCCTGGATAGTGTATCTGCCACAACCAGTTGTTTCCCCGGCACATGCACTGCCTGAACATTGAACCTGAGCAGTCTCATTAAAAGTCTCTGGCATCTCAAGGGTGTTTTGTCAATGTCATAAGAATTGATTAGAGGGACTAGCGGTTTGTGGTCAGTTTCCAGACTAAATTTCTCCAAACCCACTAGATAACGCTGAAAGCACTCACAGGCCCAAACCGCAGCCAGTCACTCTTTCTCAATTTGAGCGTATTTTGACTCCGCAGCCGTCAGTGTGCGGGAACAGTAGGCGATGGGCTGTAGTTTGTTGTCATTCAGCTGCAGGAGTGCAGCCCCCAACCCATAACTGCTTGCATCAGCACTAACCACAGTCTTTTTTGAAGGGTCGTAGAACTCCAGCACTGGGGCAGACCCCAGCAGTGACTTGGCATGCAGGAACGCTTTTTCCTGTGAGGGTCCCCAGACCCAGGCAACATCTTTCTTAAGCAACTCTGTGATAGGGTGTAAAACTGTAGATAAATCTGGAAGAAACTTGCCCACGTAATTTACAAGGCCCAATATCTGTCTCAGCTCATGTACATCAGAAGGGCTTTTCATCTGTTCAATAGCCCGAATTTTCTCGGGGTCCGGCTTGATGCCATCCCCGTTGATGATATGCCCAAAGTAGCATAATTCAGTTTTCCTAAAATGACATTTTTCTTTATTCAGCTTCAGCCCAGACTCTTTGATAGCCTGCAGCACACAACTCAAATGCTGATCATGCTCCTCCACTGTAGACCCATACACTAGAATGTCGTCCATGACGACCGCTGTGCCCACGTGGCCACTCAGGAGAGAACTCATTTCCCTTTGAAAGATTTCAGGAGCGGAGGATATCCCAAAGGGGAGTCTGCAGAAGCAGAACCGACCTACCGGTGTGATAAAGGTAGTCAGTTTGCGGCACTTTGGGTCCAGGGGGATCTGCCAAAAGCTGCTAGAAGCGTCTAATGTGGAAAAGAACTTCGCCCCAGCCAACTTCGGGGCTATATCTTCCAATGTCGGCAGCACAAATCTCTCCCTCTTCACTGCCTCATTCAACCTTTTCAGGTCCACACAGATGCGCACCTTTCCGTTTTTCTTTGCAACTGGAACAATGGGGGCACACCAATCAGTTGCTTCAACAACCTCTTCAATAACCCCCATAGACTTCATGCGCATGAGCTCTTTCTCCACTTGAGGCATGAGCGGGAACGGAATTCTACGAGGAGTAGAAATACTGTATGGGACTGCGTCACTTTTAAGTGCTATACGGACAGGTTTGCAGTTCAGTAGGCCCAACTCGCCAAACATATCTTCAGAGATCTCATTCACTCTGGCCACGAGGCCCAAGTCACAGGCTGCTTTTCTGCTCAATAAACTGTTAACACACTGACCTCGGATCACATGCACCCACATGGTGAACTTCCTCTGTTTGTACTCACAGCTGGCAAGAAATTTCCCCACACAATCAATGCGGCCACCAGGACTATGGACATTTGTAGTAACCTTCGCCAGCTGGGGCTGTCGAGGCAGTTTCATAAATTCAGCAAAAGACATTACAGTGATATCTGCTCCTGTGTCAATCTTAAAATCAACTTTGGCTCCCATTACAGTAAAAGTAACTTTCCAATCTTCCTCTGAGCTTGTCCGTTCCACAACAGACCCCACAAAAGACACTTCCTGACCCTCCTGGTCACTGTCCACCTGCATCTCCTTAATGTATTCAGTTTTACACACCACTTCAAAATGGCCTATTCTGTTACATTTTCTGCATCTTTTATCTCTGGCCGGGCATATAGCACTCTGATCATGAGCCCGGTAGCACCGTGTGCATCGGCCATGTTGCGCCCATCCACTTCTAGGCCTTTCCAGTACTTTAGATCTACCGCCCACACTGTGCCTTTCACTAGTAATTTTCCTAGACTGTTGCACTTCATCCACAATACTCTCAGACCTCAGATCAGCACTTTGCTTTTTCACCAGTTCACTCTGGCGGGCCATCCTAATAGCCCCGTCTAACGTTAAATCAGGCTCTAACTGCAGCTTCAGGGAGACTTCAGCATCTGCAATTCCAATAACTATTCTGTCTCTGATTTGCTCTTCTTTAGCAACACCAAACTCACAGAATTCAGCTAATTCATACAGGCTGCGCACAAATGACTCCACAGATTCTCCCACACGCTGATTACGTTTGTGAAAACAAGCTCTCTCATGAATCACATTTCTTTTGGGCACAAAGTGGGCACTGAGTTTATCCATAACTATATCAAAGTTAACTTCTTCCCCTTCTTGGAAAGTAAAAGCATTGAACACTGGCTCTACATCTTTCTCCATGGAGTATAAAAGAGAATTAACTTGTACTTCACCACTCTCCTTGTTCAGTTTGGATGCAATCCTGAAGCGCTGAAACCGCTGACGCCATGTGGGCCAAGCTGCAGGCTGAGAAAAGTCAAAAGGCTCAGGTGGGGTAAACTTTGACATTGCAATCGATCAGGAACAGAAGCGCAGTCCAGAACTTCTGACACCATGTCATGAGATGCAGGACATATGCAGGACACAGCAATGATGGTACAACTCTATTTTATTGCAGAGCATGACAATACACATCTAGTCAGGTTGATTGTACTAAACTAACTGCGACACAGACACCGGACCTAAGCCCCGCCCACATACTAGTGACATCACATCCTGCTCTCATCACAGTACACTATGCTTCAAACATTTGTTATATTTATATGGATTTACTTTTTCCTCAAAGCAAAAGGAAGGGAAAAAAAAACTTGAAAATATGAGGTTCAGGCTGATCTATGCATGTTTGTACATTTATGTGATACACCAGAATGCTTGTTATGATATTCTCTACTCTGTTGTTCCATACTGTATGGGATATCACATGTACGTTGTACTTCATAGTTAACCTCAATAAAAACTATGTTTAAAAAAAAAAAAAAAATGTTTCCAACGCCTGCCCTAAATGTTGCTTCCAAGATCCAGATCTAGGACACCTGATGTGGGATTGCCCTAGGCTGAAACAATTCTGGGCAAAGGTTGAATATTTTCTTTCTAATATAATTAAAATGAAGGTACAATTAGAAAGGGAATCTGTCTTACTGTTGACGAGTCATAATTCCTGGGGTAAAAAGGTTAACTTTGTACTTACGGTAATAATAATCCTTAGGAAACTTATTTTTAAGAAGTGGGTTACCCCTAAAATACCTTCTATTGCAGAAGTAAGAAAACTGTTATTAGACTTGGCAATCAAGGCAGCTTATGGGTCTAAATTAGAGGGGGGGGAAAGGCGACTTCTTCTGTAGGATTTGGAAGGACTTTGTGCGTTGTCAGGGTTATATCTTATATAGAACAAATTGTTAATATACAATTGAGTTGAGGGACTGGGGAGGTATTTTTTTTTTCTCTTGGTCCGAAAAAAACTAAGAAACCATAATAGATTGTTAGGAAGGAGAGAGAGGGGATGGAGGGACTGATTATTGTAATGGAAGAATTTTGTTTACTGCTAATCGATTTGCTTTTGATTGAATTCCTGTTGACTTTTATGTGTTTTGTATGTTTTGTAAAATAAAGTTAATTTAAAAAAAAATTGAGTTGACTGTCCCTTTCATTAATCAAATGTCTAAATCTTTCCATAGTTACATAGGCGATGTAAAAATAAAAAGTGATTGATTTAAATTACAAAATATGAAAGGAAAATATATATTCCAATTTAAGGATATGTGTGATCCGTGTGGTTTCTCCTTCCTCTTGGTAAATTAGGATTTCCTTCAAACCTCCAAAATAAAAATAGAAACAATATAGTGCAATATGTTTGATATTATTCACACCAGTGGTCCCTCCAGGGGGCTACTCACACTTAGAAGAGCCAACCAGGCTCTGGGTTCAGACGCACACCCGGTTTTATACTGCCAGGCTTCCAGTATAACTCCAAACGCAGACCGATACTTCAGTAAAATATATTTTTATTAAAATACATAAAAAAATTTAAAAAGCCACACGCAATACTCTCACTAATAGTTACTCGGGTATCTGTTCCACTTTCTGTTATTAGTGGGAGTGGTATAACAAATTTGTAATGGACTGCCAAATGGCTTAAGCTTAACCCTAATCCAATAAATGTCAAACCCTCGATACCTGTCCTGGTAACCAAATTGTTTTAGAGGAGTGGTGGCAATAGAGATTCCAAAGTACCTACGTACGTTTTGCCGTAAGCGTACAGCTTTTTCAAGACATCCACTACCTTGAAAAAAACGTACGCTTACAGCGAAAAGAATATTCTTTATTAACAAATTTAAGCCTACTAGGAGTGGTTGAGTAAAAATATGCAGAAATAATTATTTTCACAACATAATTTTAGCTGTTATATGTAAATATAGTCCCTATTTTCCTTCTATTGGCAGTGAGAGTCCACGAGAACATTCATAACCTTTGGGAAATTACTCGACCTGGCCACCAGGAGGAGGCAAAGACGCCCCAAATAAAGCAATAAAAATCCCTCCCACTTCCCCTACCCTCTAAATCAGGGATATGGAACCTTGGCCCTCAAGATATTTCAGAACTACATTTCCCATGATGCTCAACTGGACTTCAAAGTGCATAAGCATCATGGCTAATTTAGTTCTAAAACATCAGTAGTGCTAAGGTTCCCAATAAAAAAAAATGAAAGAGATATGTGTACCAATCTTATATTTGTCCAGTGAAAAAATGACAGTGACAGCCAAATGGCATAAGGAATTCCTTTGTAAAGCGTGTCCTTCTCTTAGGAAGTGATGATAAAATCGTGAAATAGTATCCAGTGGGAAAAAGGTCCCAAAATAATCCTAAAGGATAATCAAAAATTAAAAAATAAAAATAGTCCGTGGTTTAAATGGTGATATCCTTAAATAGTGAAAGAAAATAATATAGTGCAGTAATAATAACCTTGTGGCCCTAGTATGTAATGAGGCTTATTAATTTGGAAAACTAGAGCAGTTAATGTTCAATGTGTTTCAGCCCTAGTGGGGGTCTTTTTCTTGTATTCCCTGAAAAACGCCCCCGCTAGGGCCGAAATGCGTTAAACATTAACTGCTGGAGTTTTCAAAATTGGTAACTGTCACGGATACCAGGCTGCCAAGACCACCCCCTCTCCTATTTGGATTATTGTGTTTCCTTCCTGTTCCCCTTATGTTTGTTTGATTGAACTTTGGCCTGAAAGAGCTGATCGCACCTGGCCCCTTCCTGACTTGCCGAGTCCCAGCCAGAATCTTACGGAATATCTCCAAAATTCGTCCGTTTCTGAGCGCTGAAACTACTAAACGGCTAATCCACTGGGTAGGAGAGAGGGGCAAACCTTTACCTAGTGGACCCACCAGTTCACCCGCTCCCTGGACTATTGGTTCTCTGGTTGCCCACCACCCTGGCCCAAGCCTCCCAGCTCATCCTTCTGGAGTATTTTCATGACCACTCCCTGCGGGAGGTGCGAGAGTGGGTCCGGGATCGGAAACCCGCCACATTCGATCAAGCAGACGTTCTGGCGGACCAGTTCTTAGATGCCTGATGCATGAACCACGTCCAATGGTCCACCCGGCTACAGCTCCTCCTCGTCCTCCAGTGACTCACCGGTACCCTTCTGCTCCTCCGGCTCAACCCTACTCTCCTGGTCCATTCTATCCCGGAAGATGGGAATCCGGTGCTATGGGTGTGATCAGATGGGCCATGTACGGTTTAATTGTCCAAGGAATCCGCCCCCTACCAACTGGACCAGAGCAGCAGCTGGGGTTTCCAGAGCTGCAACCCACTATTTGGAGTCAGGGAGCCCCGCTGACCCCGCCGCTTGGGCTGAAGGAAAATTTGGGGACTTGCATGAGGTAGACCCAGTACAAGCGGCAGCTGGTGACAATTGTTTGCATCATTATCAGCCAGTGTGGATTAACGGCCGGCAGGCCTAAGGGTAATGGGACAGCAGCGCCACCATTACTCTTGTCCAGCCATACCTGGTCACCAGTTAAGACCAGACCAGAAAATCAGTTACAGTTTGTGTGGATCGGGGGTACGGTTCTCCGCATCTAAATGGGTGTCATGGGTCACTTCCCAGCGGAAGTTCTGCTAGGTAATGACTTGGGACATCTTGCATCCTCCTTTCTTATGGATGGCCCTATGGATGCTTGCCCAGTTACCACCCGACAGCAAGCCAGGCTCCAGGCTGAAGCACCCCAGGTAAGCCACCCCCACCCAACTACTACCCTGACAAACTAACCCATCTCCTGGGCTTCCCCCTCCGACTTTGCCCAGGAGACGTTAAGTAACCAGAAGTTAGCCCCCTACTGAGCCCGGGCAGGGACAGACCCAGGTAGGTTAGGAGGGGACCCCTTTGAGTGGGACAGAGGACTCCTATACCAGGTTACAGAGGGTGGCGGGATCAGGGAGATGCCCAAGTGACAGTTGGTGGTACCGCAAAAGTATCGGTACGACCTACTACGCATAGGGCACAACAGTCCCCTGGCAGGACATCTAGGGATTACTCAGACTCGCCACCGATTTACCCAGACCTTTTTCTGGCCAGGGATTACGGGGGACGTTAGGCAGTACTGCCGTACTTGTGACATCTGTCAGAGAGTAGGGAAGCAGGGTGACCACTCCAAAGCTTCCCTGCATCCCCTCCCTATCATCGACAAACCATTCAGCAGGATAACTGTTGACATCATCGGGCCATTGCCCCGCCCTAGCCCCTCGGGAAAGAGATATATACTGACGGTAGTAGACTACCCTACCCGGTACCCGGAGGCAATCCCCCTGGCAAACATCCAGGCAGAGACAGTAGCCGATGCCGTGCTCCGGATCTTGGCAAAAGTGGTTTTCCGTTGGAAGATTATCTCAGACCAAGGGACTCAGTTTACTGCTGAGCTCACCCAGCAGCTATGGAGCTCACCATACCACCCCCAGACTAACGGGTTATGCGAGAGGTTCAATGGGACACTGACTGGGACTGATACCTGATGCATCTCCTGTTCGCTTACTGGGAGGTGCCAAAGAAATCTACCGGATTTTCTCTCTTTGAACTAGTATATGACGGGAGGGTGAGGGGGCCCTAGACCTGCTTAGAGCCCACTGGGAAGGGTCGTTGGGGAGGAGGGACCCTCCATTGTAGGATATGTCCTAGATTTCAGGGACCAACTGAAGGACCTCACCGCCACGGGGCGAGAGAACCTTCAGATCGCCCAGGGTAGGCAGAAGCGGTGGTATGACCGTACCGCTTGCAACCGTACCCTGGAAGTAGGGCAGAAGGTTCTTGCCCTAAAACCCACCTACCTATAGTGTAGTAGAAATGCTTTGTGATACTCCTACCTGGTAGCTAAATGTTCAGATGAACGAGTTCGCCGGATCTTTCATGTGAACATGCTGAAGGCGTACCAGGAGAGGCCAGTGGAGGTAGCCGACATATGTGCTCTGGCCATGGAGGATTCAGAGAGTCTCCCCATGCCGGAGCTGCCCGGGCGGAGTAGGGCGTCAGCAGGCGTAGGGGACATACGAGTAGATGAGCAGATAGGGACTGTGCAGCGGGAGCAAGTCAGACAGGTACTAGAGAGCCGACAGGACATGTTCTCCATGGACCCAAGTCCCCGAGTTAGTTAGGGAAGACATGTGCAGCAAGATTAGGCAGATGCTTGATACGGGAGTTATCAAGCCATCCAACAGTCCCTGGGCATCCCCAGTAGTGCTTGTGCCAAAGCGGGATGGCATGACCCGCTTCTGTCTAGACTACCATAGGCTTAATGACCGGACCATGACTGACGTGTACCCTATTCCCCAGGTAGATGAGCTATTAGACCACATCGCCCGGGGGAACTTTCTGACGACGTTAGATCTCTGCAAGGGTTATTGGCAGATTCCTCTGGACCCGGAATCTATTCCGAAGTCATAGGATAGTAGATCGCCTCCTCGATGGTCTCCAGGATTATGCCTGTGCATTCCTGGATAACATCACAATCTATAGTGCTACCTGAGAGGAACACTTGGTTCACCTAGGTACCGTCTTGGACCGCATCAGGACTGCGGGTATGACTCTGAAGCCAGACAAGTGAAAAGTAGGGAGGTCGGAGGTCCAGTACCTTGGACACCGAGTGGGATGCGGGAAGCAGAGGCTAGAGTCGGTCAAGATTGAGGCAGTCGCTAACTGGCTGACCCCCAAAACCAAGACCCAAGTCCTAGTCTTTCTTGGCACTGCGGGGTACTACCACAAGTTTGTCCCCAACTATAGCACCCTTGCCAAAGCCCTGACCGACCTGACCATAAAACACCCCGGCAAGTCCTGTGGGCCCCCGAGTGTGAGGCTGCCTTCCAGCAATTGAAAACAGCATTAGTTTCTGCCCCTATCCTGGCTGCTCATAACCCATCCAAATACTTTTGTGTCCATACATATGCCTCCATGTTCAGGTTGGGAGCAGTGCTGAGCCAGGTGTATGAGGAGGGCCGTGAGCACCCCATAGCCTACATCAGCCAAAAACTACAGCCTAGGGAAGTAGGCTACACGGCAGTGGAGAAGGAGTGTTTGGCACTGGTGCGGGCTTTCAAGGAATTGCAGCCATACTTGTATGGGAGATCGTTTACAGTGTGCATGGACCACAACCCTCTGGTATAGCTTAATAGGGTTTCCGGGGACAATGTATGCCTGTTGTGATGGAGCTTAGCCTTGCAGCCATTTGACTTCACCATTCAGTATCAGCCGGGAAAGAGAACAGCAATGCAGATGGCCTCTCCCGGCAAACTGAATTGGAATAGCATCACAGCCCCAAGTCGACCCGTCAGGATCTAGTCGGGTCTGCCGGACTATGAGGGGGGAGCACTGTCACGGATACCAGGCTGCCAAGGCCACCCCCTCTCCTATTTGGATTATTGTGCTTCCCTCCCGTTCCCCTTATGTTTGTTACAGAGTCCTAGCCGGAATCTTATGGGACTATTCGCCAGCTGGGATAGCTAGAGATTCCCACTGGACTTTAGACTAGTTTGCTCCCAAAGCCCTTTGCCCCAGAGCTCCGCTCATTTGGGGACTTGCCATACCTTTGATGGTTCTGGTTTGTGGTGATTACTAAGAGGAGGGAGCTCACTCAGGAAACGGGGGGTTTTGACACCTCCCCACCTCACACTGGTCCTGAGTACCCTTTGCCAGGCTGCTGCTCTGGCCCCCAGCCACAGATCATGTCGCTTTTTGGACTGTGACATCTGGGGGCCCCTGGCTCTCCAATGGTGCCCTTGAATAGCTGCCTCTCCATCTGGATCACCCTGAAACTGCGACCTAGCTATTGTAGGGATCTCTATACTACTATGGCCCTATGGAGTCGCCAGCCTGTCTGGAGGGGCGGTGATCAGATAAGGCTCTTATCAGATTGCAGTTGTGTATATAAGCTGTGTGTTTGTCCCGATAAAGCCTGTTTCGTGTTTCACATTAATACTGGTCTTGTTTGGTTATTGGGGTGGGCAACTTGCTATTTTCACTTTCCCGCTATACAGCTACAGGCTCCAGGGTAAAGAAGGATCGTTTGGCGGAGATACATAGTAGGGCCACAAGGTTATTGTATTATTGCACTATATTATTTTCTTTCTACAGGTTTTTGCACATCACTATTTAAGGATATCACCGTATAAACCACAGACTATTTTTATTTTTAATTTTTTTAAATTTTTGATTATCTTTTGGCATTATTTTGGTACCTTTTTCCTACTGGATACTATATCACTATTTCATCATCCCTTCCTAAGAGAAGGACACACTTTACAGAGAAATTTGTTAATGCTGTTTGGCTGTCACTGTCATTTTTTCACTGGACAAATATAAGATTGGGACACTCATCTCTTTCATTTTTTCTCTATTGTGTTTAATAGGGTACCCTATTGCTATATATTTTAGAAAATAAATGCAAATTGTTTTTATAGGATTTATACAATTATTGTTTTTTATATACGGGATTCATATAATAATGTTATAATTTTTTTCACTTCAGTCTTCTTCGGCACTCCATATCTTTTGATGTTGCCATTTGTTTTAGGTTTTTTTAGGGAACTTATTTGGGAGTTTGTGTGATTATATGTGTAGGCATTGTATTAATCACATATCACAAACCTCAGTAGATTGTCCCCTAGTTTGCATCAAGCAGTTAGAGGTCATAAGCAGACTCAGTGTGTTTATGCAGTTGAGAGGGGAGCGCTTCACGCGCTCTTTTATACAGGACACAGACAAATTATAAAGTCATTGGGGCCGAATTATTATGCTGCGAATGCAACAGTTTCCGCGCGAGCCTTGAGGCTATCTGGAAACTAATGTTAAGAAGCAGCGGTCTTAAGACCGCTGCTCCTTGACTCATCCACCACCAAAGATTACATGGACTCTGCATATATATATATATATATATATATATATATATATATATATATATATATTATTTTCAACATATATTATTCTGTGTCCAGTAATCACATATATTAGTACATAATACACTAGGATCCTTCTCCATCAATTAATGAAGAAATCCAATTGATGATTTTGAACTTAGAATTAGTTTAGCGCTGTTAAGATTACATCTCCTTTTTTGACTATATATATATATATATATATATATATATATATACACACATATATACACACACACACACATAAATATACATACATACAGACACACACACATATAAAGTGGTATTGAAAATAATCACCCCCTTGAAAATAATCACATTTTATTGCTTTACAGCCTGAAATAAAGACACACAGGCCTAGATTTGGAGTTCGGCGTTAGCCGTGAAAACCAGCGTTAGAGGCTCCTAACGCGGGTTTCTTACGTACTCCGGTATTTAGAGTTCAGTTACCGACACTCCAAAAAAACCTAACGCTCACATTTCTACCGACACCTCTGACCCAGTAGTAAAGATATACCGACAAAAAAAACATCCACGAATCAAATTAAAAATATTACACAAACTACACTTACAGTCATACAAACACTACACTATGTTTATTTTTCATATTTAATAATTTTTCAGCAAAATACAAAGGATTAAAGTTGCGAGATCTCGGGTGTTAGAAAATAAAAATCACAAATCCATTTTCCCATTGACTTACATTGACACACGGGAAAAGACCCTCATATACCTACATCTAACTATTAACATTATCACAAACATACACTCATCGATGCATACAAACAATATACACCACATGACATACACAAAATATTTATTTATTACAAAAAGAACACGATTTAGTTACTTTTTCACAAAACACTTTACGATGAAAACCAGTCTTAGAAAAAAAACAAGACCAATTTTCAGAGACTCCATTTACTTCTATTGGGAAGACGTGCTCGTGCACGCGAAACCCTCATTTCCCTAACGCACGCAAATAGCGTAGACAGAAAAACTCCAAATACCAGCGCTAGAAAAGACATGATTTCATGCGTTAGACACAGCTATGATAAATAGATCAAGAAATGACTATTTTCCTATGTTGGATTTATGGATTTTACTGTTTGAATATTCTCAACACCATTACATTCTTTCAGACTTTTATATTACATCAACTACAATTCAACATCACTAGTAACAAAATTGTATTTTTAAAAATATTACATTTAAACGGACACAAAAATAATGTCAAATTTTCAGGATTCACAAACACTACACAATGGGAAACAATTCTCATTTCCCTTTATTATTGCATTTCAGTTATTCAACTCATATGCTTGCAGCAACAGCATATCTACATAGGCTTAACACATGATCACTCATGGATGCACATACATTACTTTTAACATTCACTCATACATGTGCATTCAAATGATGGGGGACAAACACATTACATTCTCTAGAGGAATCACAAAACACAACATATGGATTTTACTGTACTTTTAACATCATGATTCCATCACAATAAACCATTAGGAATTACGTACAAGAAGAACATCATTACAACAGATTACAGATGTCACTTTATGGGAAGGAACAACAATGCTAGACCGCTATATAGAAGTCAGCATATGTGGGACACAATCACAATATATACATACATGTACATAACACGCATCACCCATCACGCAACCACAAAGCACACATTTAGATTTTATTCAGCACACAATAACAATGTAGTACAATACAACAACACAATGCGGATTTATGAACTACATAGGCAGGGTAATAATATGATGACGTCATTAGAAGATTCAACCATACACATCACAGATTCACCACTGTACCGCCCCTTTATGAACTTTAACACTCAATACTACAATACAACATATACGTAAACAACAGTTTGGAACAGCATTATTAGGGCGATTTCAATGGCACAATTAATAAATATTGTCAGATCGCAAATCACTTATATATATAATACTACAGATGACAGCCGGAAGTTATTCAGCATTAGTGCGATTTGAAAGGGACGCATACAATATTGACAGCTCGGAAATCACTTATATATATAATACTACAGATGACAGCCGGAAGTTCTTCAGTATTAGTGCCATTTGAAAGGGACGCATACAATATTGACATCTCGGCAATCACTTATATATATAATACTACAGATGACAGCCGGAAGTTCTTCAGTATTAGTGCCATTTTAATGGGACGCATACAATATTGACTGCTCGGCAATCACTTATATATACAATACTACAGATGACAGCCGGAAGTTATTCAGCATTAGTGCAATTTTAATGGGACGCATACAATATTGACATCTCGGCAATCACTTATATATACAATACTACAGATGGCAGACGGGAAGTTCTGAATTATTATTGCGATTTTAAAGGGACGCATACAATATTGACAGCTCGGCAATCACTTATATATACAATACTACAGATGGCAGACGGGAAGTTCGGAATTATTATTGCGATTTTAAAGGGACGCATACAATATTGACAGCTCGGCAATCACTTATATATACAATACTACAGATGGCAGACGGGAAGTTCTGAATTATTATTGCGATTTTAAAGGGACGCATACAATATTGACTGCTCGGCAATCACTTATATATATACAATACTACAGATGGCAGATGTTACTTTATCGTTTACAAACAATATTGCAGCAACATTGATCGATCACATTCGATGCACATTATACACAACTATGCACTTTCATTCATGTTAGCCTGGACGTGTGCTTGTTACTATAAGATCGCGTTTAAGAAATATTGATTACGCATATGAACAAACATTACAAACATGCACTGTGTGTGTGATATTTGACACTTTCACATTGAGAATCATTGTTGCAAAATAACATTTCAGCAAACAACAAATAAACGCCCACTGTGAAAGCATTCGCGCTGCTCACATACAAACAAGTGAATACAATTAGCAATCATTACAAACTCACTACCATTGGACTAATCGTACTATAAATCCCACAAACAACATGGCCAATGCATCACTTGTGATCCACATCAGTTCAAGTGCTTACCTTGTTACGCTGTTTTGAAAGATGGATGACGATGACATGGTAGACGCTGCTGGTGCTGCTATTGGCGAACTAGCTGTTGGTCGAATCAGGCAGCCTCGGCGGCTCAGACTGAGACGAAGGGGTCATCTGGTTCGAGGTCCTAGTGTCTACAGGGTGAGACCCACCTTGGAAAACATGAGCGACTTTGAGGTTTTTGATAAGTATCGGCTCGATCACGAACAGCTCATTGGCCTTTACGATCTTCTTAAACCTCATTTGGAGCCACGTATAAGAATAAGGACTGCTGTTCCCGCCATGAGTAAGATGCTAAGCTGTCTATACGTCCTGGCCTCCGGGAGTTTTCAATCCGGAGAACTGTACATGCATGGCCTGGCTCAAGGTACATTCTCTATGGTGTTTGATAACTTTCTGGACGCCATGGTACGTATCAGTAAGCAATACATAGGATTCCCACAGAATGATGGTGATTGGAGGCGCCTGAAGCGGGAATTCTTTGATATTGCTCAAATGCCCAATGTCTTGGGAGCCATAGATTGTACCCACATTGCACTGCGTGCTCCAATTGATGACTCGCCCTTCAGAAATCGCAAACATTTTCATAGCCTTAACGTGCAGTATGTTTGTGACGCACAGATGAGGATTATGCATGTGTGTGCGAATTTTGGAGGGGCTAGTCATGATGCCCGCATCCTCTCTCTGTCGTCCCTGTGGAGACAGTTTGAGGAAAGACAAATGCCCCCTGGTTATCTCGTTGGTGAGTATTTGTGCACAACATGGTTAATTATTGTGACAATTGCCACTGTAGTTTTAAAATGTTAGCGTAATGTTCAGCTATAGGATGCAATTTAACCATATATTTTCCCCCCGCTAATGTCTACTTTTAGTTCAATGCAGATATGTAGCATGTCTTACCTGAAATGCTCAGATAGAGAATGTAATGTAACCATGTAGTTAGCATTTTACACAAGGCTTGATTTAGGAGAAATACGCATATGTAGCATGTCTTAGCTGAAATGGGAAGATATTAGCTAATGCAATTTAACCATGTCCTTGTCTCTTTCCGCAAATGTCTTTTAGTTCAATGCAGATATGTAGCATGTCTTACCTGAAATGCTCAGATAGAGAATGTAATGTAACCATGTAGTTAGCATTTTACACAAGGCTTGATTTAGGAGAAATACGCATATGTAGCATGTCTTAGCTGAAATGGGAAGATATTAGCTAATGCAATTTAACCATGTCCTTGTCTCTTTCCGCAAATGTCTTTTAGTTCAATGCAGATATGTAGCATGTCTTACCTGAAATGCTCAGATAGAGAATGTAATGTAACCATGTAGTTAGCATTTTACACAAGGCTTGATTTTGGAGAAATACGCATCTGTAGCATGTCTTAGCTGAAATGGGAAGATATTAGCTAATGCAATTTAACCATGTCCTTGTCTCTTTCCGCAAATGTCTTTTAGTTCAATGCAGATATGTAGCATGTCTTACCTGAAATGCTCAGATAGAGAATGTAATGTAACCATGTAGTTAGCATTTTACACAAGGCTTGATTTTGGAGAAATACGCATATGTAGCATGTCTTAGCTGAAATGGGAAGATATTAGCTAATGCAATTTAACCATGTCCTTGTCTCTTTCCGCAAATGTCTTTTAGTTCAATGCAGATATGTAGCATGTCTTGCCTGAAATGCTCAGATAGAGAATGTAATGTAACCATGTAGTTAGCATTTTACACAAGGCTTGATTTTGGAGAAATACGCATATGTAGCATGTCTTAGCTGAAATGGGAAGATATTAGCTAATGCAATTTAACCATGTCCTTGTCTCTTTCCGCAAATGTCTTTTAGTTCAATGCAGATATGTAGCATGTCTTACCTGAAATGCTCAGATAGAGAATGTAATGTAACCATGTAGTTAGCATTTTACACAAGGCTTGATTTTGGAGAAATACGCATATGTAGCATGTCTTAGCTGAAATGGGAAGATAGAGAATAATATTGAACTAGATATTTTTAAGTTAAAATAAACATTTGTTAATGGATTATCGTGTACAAAACATTTTATTGTACTACAAATACTATTTTGAGGATTCGTTTGGAATTATGTTCTGTTCATAATTTATAGGTGATTCTGGGTACATGAGCCGGACTTGGCTCATTACCCCCTTGCGTAGCCCGACTGATGTGTCTGAGGAGTGCTACAATAGGGCTCATAAGAGAACCAGGGCGGTGGTTGAACGGATGTTCGGGCTCCTGAAGATGAGGTTCAGGTGCCTGGACAGGTCGGGAGGAGCCCTCCAGTACAACCCAAAGAAGGTGGCTAAGATCGTTGTAGCCTGTAGCGTCCTGCATAATATTGCACAGCGGGCTGGGATGCTGCAGGCCGTCCGGCCGGACAGAAACCTCCTCAGAGATGAGGAGGATGATCCTGTTCTAGAGGGGCCATTCCGGGACGAGGGCCTCAATGTCAGAGCAGACATCATCAACCGCAACTTTAGACGGTAAATAATAGAAGTTAGATTGGAGTATTGTCAATAGATGTGAACTCTAGGGAAATGACAAGTAGAGAATTGTGCAAACATGTTAGGATTGTTCATCAAATGCTAAAAATGTGTTTCATTTATTAATATAGGTGATGCTCTGGCCATTGGGTCCTGTAGCGAGTCTTTGCCACCTGGTTTTTAAAGAGGACATCAGCTGGTAAGTATAAATGTCTGGACTGTTGCTGGCATGAATTGTACACAAATACATCATATGGCATACATTTTATAAACTAGTATTTAGTTTACACATTACTTAAAATGTAAATACTCAGAAAGGGATCCTCTAGCATAACTATCCTCTATCATGACTATGGTTCAATGTCACACATTAGAGGTTTGTTCTGCTCAATATGACTCATCTTCACACTTGATAGAACATAACACAAGATGCTACACAGTAAGCTAGTGACAGAAATTTCTTATGAAATGGGGGGTGGGAGAGGGCTATAGAAATGATTCACACACTTGTAGTAATTTTGAATTAACCTTTTATGCCATTAGGGAGATGACTTAATCTAAAGACTGAAAGGGAAGAATTAGAAGCCTGACAGTGAAGATTGCCCAGACTGACAGTGGAAAAGCCAAGATTGAAATTGAAGTATACCAATGGGATCATGTCTGCCATTATCTTTCAAATCTGCTGACCTTGACAAGCATACAAAGACATGTTCACATGGTAAGTGCCAACTATTTAATAGAATAAGGCTGTTGAGGCATCCTATTGGAGACACTTAGATGATTTTCTAATTTTTAGATGGTATTTCACAGTCCTCTATTTTTGAAATGATGAATAAGACACCTATTGAAGATCAACTGTTTAGCCCTGAATTGACTTTCAAAGACCATGCATTATCCAGGTTGGTGTACCAATGCATGCTAGTGAAGAATGTTGAATATTAGTAGGTTCCATACATTAGTCATATTTAGTTCTTAATTAGATATTTAGGGATCACAATCAGACACTTAGATGAATTTCTAATTTTTAGATGGGATTTCAGTCCTCTATTTTTGAAATGATGAATAAGACACCTATTGAAGATCAACTGTTTAGCTCTGAATTGACTTTCAAAGACCATGCATTATCCAGGTTTGTGTACCAATGCATGCTAGTTAAGAATCACAGGAAGAATGTTGATTATTGGTAGCTTACATAAATTAGTCATACATATTTCATCATTAGATATTTAAGTATCACAATCATAAAAAGGAATACATATTATAGTTGATATAGAGGTATTTGAATGGACATGAAATATTATATTTATGTTCAACATATATATTATAGAAATTTGATATACATTTTTATGTATAATTAGAAAATCATATATTTTTATTAAATATAATTAATAAATATATTTAAAAAATGTTGAACAAAGTTAGAGCATAGACACAAGATGATTGTAAATGTATTTTATAATTCTTTGACTACGTGTGTATTAACTTTTGTCAAAATATTTTTACATTTCAGATTGGCATCTGATGACTTCCAGGAATATATTATTATTTTTGGTTCAGTAACTATTACATTTTAAAATGGTAATAATATAAAGTTTAGTATTAAATACAATATTTGGAACAGATTATAATAAATATCCATATAATCTGTCAATAAAAATCAATTTGACTCCCATGACTGGTAGTTGTCTATTTGACAAGCACATGCATAAGATCAAATAATGCTTTAATTGTTGAAAATCCACTGATTCAGAGAATATTACATTAAACTATCTTTTTTAACATTCATTGGGGAGTGAGATCCATCAATGCTTTTCTTTAGAAATTATTAGATGTTAAAATAATTTTGGATATGTAGTCAATTTCACAAAAATTAATTTTTTACACTTTTAAGAAGGGGAAGTGGTTCAATTACATTAAAGTGACAGTGTTGTTGAATGTAAAATTAATTTTATAAGATCTTGTATCTTCCTTAGGTATCTCAAAACATTATTTTCAAAAAATATTAAAATTTTACATTTATAAATGGTAGGTCATTTAACTTTATATTTTTCACAAGCTAGTTATTGGATGGCAGGTTAATCGATTTGATTTTCTAGTGGAGTCATTTAACTATAGTTAATAATATTATGTAGTTTTTAAAATCTTACCTCTTGGGTTAGACATCACATATCTATATATAATTTTCATTCCCCTTTAGTTTATTTTGACAATGTTAAATCAACATTACAAATGTTTTGGTCCTTAAAGGGACATTCACAAAGTATATTGTGTATTGATTTTTACATTATTCATAAAATAATGTAAACATATTTGGAAAGTACTATAGAATTACATTCAGTCTTTAAATATACTTTGTAAAAAAAAATGCACATATCTTAGTCAATTACATAAGGTAAATATGTGCAAACAACAATCAGCATCAAAATAGCCTATGTAGATATGTATTTAATAAAAAAAAATATATAATTACAATCTAATGATTGAATACCAAAACATATTAAGTTGTTTAAATATTATAATCTTATCCAAAATGCATACATAACATATAGCTTAATGTCCCTCTAAGCTGAAGACTCCGAAATACCTCCTTTACAATATATATTTCAGTCAGTGTGTAAAACAATCCAGAAGTTAATCTAAATTTTATCGACTCATATGTTATACTAATTTAGCAAAAGGAAGTTGCCTAGGTTTCTGATATTTCAAGCATTATTGTGAAATGTTTATTTAAAGGGACATGAACTAAAAATATACTTAAAGGGAGACAGTTAAAAAATTAATGATTTATACATTCTGAATGAGTATTCTATTTTAAGCAAATTTAAAAATTGTCTCATATTATGAATGCTCCTTGTGATGTTGCTATCATTAATTTCAAAATAAGGCATTAAATAGATCATTAATTAGCTTCAGTACTCTGGACTGAACTTGGTTTTTTGTGGTGGATTAATTTATCCAACAATCATCAAGGACAACCCCGGTTTTAGAAAAAATTGTCCGTAATCTCAAATATCATTATTGATTTGCAAAGAAAGATAACAAGATAATTGTTAACATTTGAGAATCGGATTAAATTATAACGTTGATTAACATTTCATGCTCAATCTGAATCACCAACGCTAAATTTGTTTGGACAGTGTCCCTTTAAGAGATTTAAAGAGTGTATTTACTTCTCTTCCTATCTTGACATACTTTGCTTGAAAAGCATATCGAGATAGGCTCAGTAGATGAAGATTGGTGGATGCACAGAGATGCCTTATGTGATTGTCTCAACCATGTGCATTTAAATTTCTTCTGTTGAGGATATCTAAATACTAAGATACATTGATTTACATTTTAAAAACTAAACAATTTTCTATCTCTACAGATCATTTTATACAATTGTTTGTTTGTAATGTCTATTTAAAAATAAAGACGCCATTGCACAATAACATATATGAGCACTTCAGACAAATACAAGCTCGAGGTTTATTTACTAATAACAAACAAACCTGTAGTTTAACATTTATAAACAGATTATCCAAGTTACTGACCTTATAACCTGAATTTGAACATTCAGAAATATTGCGTGTGAAACGCATCTTGAAACACCAGATTAGCATCTTTAAACATTAGAGTCTAATGTCACGCAATAGCACACAATCAATGTGCATTATGAAATACATTTAATAGAGCAATATCAATACTTCACAATAAGTCAATAAATGGATTTTATGAACAATAAAGACATACAATATTAAATGTGTATTTGTATTAAAGAAACAGACCGTTATTAAACTGAGAAATGTCTACAACATTAATAATGTGACAGTATTAGATGTTAAATAAAATGTAATCATTAATATTTAACGGATCACGGATATTAAATCTGCGTCACACATATCCGCATGACAGGCCCATGAGTTACAAATAAGTCTACATGAAAAATGAAGTTACAGCACCACCATGAGGTATGTGTAAGGAAGTTACTAAGATATGAAACATTAAGGAACGGCCAATCAGAGTTCATCACACAAACACAACTTGAGTCAGGATGGTCTCACAGACATTATAACAATATTTCAAACTTTTATCTAATCAGATGTACAGATAACTTGTCCCATGGTGCATCTCATGTTTACTTCACCATATAAAAGTCCATTACACGTTGCCATCTTTGTCAGTTCTCTAATGCCTGCAGGCAGTATATATATTGATATATTTATATATTATATTATTATCAAACCGAGCAGGCATGTCAGCTCCCAGGTTCACCAAGGAGGAGAGCGCTGCACTGGTCCACGCCGTCAAGGACTTTTATCCCCAGCTGTTTGGGAACAAGAGGAGGTTGACAGATGCGCCTGTTAAGAAGGCCCTCTGGGAGTCTATCACCAATGCGGTTAGATTGGTGTGTGACGTCCAGAGGACCCAGGATCAGATCATGAGGAGATTCGGAGATATGAGGTTGCGGTTAACCAAAAAAGTCAACCTCATAAGGGACTGGGTACAAGCCCGTAAAAGAGGTGGCAAAAGAGAGGCCCCGCGGAAACTGTACCTACTCCCTTATGAGGTGACTTTATGCGAGCTCCTCAATCTCCGGGTCCCCAAAAGATTCAGATCCTCGCCATCCTCGGCCTCCTCTTCTTCCCTCCCAGCTGCGGGATCTGAAAGTCCTGACGCGGGGACCAGGGCAGCTGCTTCTCCGTCCGGTGGCCTGGGAGGAGATGGAGAATCTGAACCAGGTAATTATCCAACTTCATATAATATCTTATTTATTTTTTTATAATCAAAAAATGTGTATATAGTCAGATACTAAACCTATACAGATCTCACAACATACACTACATATGATGTTTAGATATCTGATTTTTAGATTAGTGACACATGAAATAGGAATGATGTGTCTTGCGCTCTACAGAATATGCGTCACAGAGCGAAAATGGAATTTCGCATACACGTTAACATGGGTTTGCGGAAAGTGGCATTCCTTTATACATGTTGGTCAAATGACGGATGCGTAATTCCGATTTGAATCATTGCGCAATGATCGCGAAAATGGAATTGCGCATACACGTTAACATGGCTTTGCTGTAAGTGGCATTGCTTTATACATGTTGGTCAAATGACGGATGCGTAATTCCGATTTGAATCATTGCGCAATGATCGCGAAAATGGAATTGCGCATACACGTTAACATGGCTTTGCTGTAAGTGGCATTGCTTTATACATGTTGGTCAAATGACGGATGCGTAATTCCGCTTTGAATCATTGCGCAATTATCGCGAAAATGGAATTGCGCATACACATTAACATGGCTTTGCTGTAAGTGGCATTGCTTTATACATGTTTGTCAAAATGAAATGTGAATTATTATATATGTGAAGAATACAGTATTCTTATTTTCAATATTATACATAATAAAAAAAGAAGAATCCAAATAAATTATAACATATGCCCATCAATTGATGAGAATGAAATAACACCAAAAAAAAAAGGATATATTTAGCATGAATTGAATTGAGGAAACAATTAACTCATGGGACTACCAAAGGATTAATAGTTTAAAATTGATTTGCTAAGGGGTGGAGCCAAGGCAGGCATAATGGAGGACGTGTGATATGTGAGCTCCAGGTGCAGTGAATAAGAAAAGTGGAGAAAAGGTTATCATAAGCTCCCAGAGGGTCACTAAAACACCACCGGAGTGTTTATACATCAATCCTCTGTGTTTTATGACCACTCAGTTTGCTCAGAGTAAAAGCTGACATGCAGTCTTTGACGTCTTGCAAGCTGAGGAGAACAAGAACCAAAATGCCGGTCTCTTAAGAATCAGATAAGCTGGAGAGAAAACAGAGGATAAAACTGCAAGGAAGCTGCCACATCACAGGGTAAGGAGTTCAGAGGGGAATATGGCAAGCAATAAATCTACAGGGTGATTGAGGAAGAAAGACAATTTTAAGACGCCATAGCAGGGAATCAGCCACGTGGGAGGCAGCATGTTAATAAAGTGATTATAAACAGCCAGAGAGACTTGAGCAGCAACATGCCTACTATTTAATAAAGACTTTTAACCCTACATGATGTTAATGAATCAGGCTGCAGAGGAAGGATAAGTAAATAAAGCATTAAAATGTGAAAGCTGGATCACAAAATAACACATAAAAAGAAATAGCATTGTATGGTGATATAGCACAGATTGTACCTATCTATAGTACACAGCATATCACCAAAACTACTCAGAAACTTTGGATGGAAGGAAAATAACTTTGACACAGAACATTCACCCTATATAAATCACTCCCTGCAATTTATTTTTCTCCTGTAAACCACTCCGGCTTTGCATGTGACTCCAAAGTGCTGTTAAAACACTAGTGCTGCAGCAGACTTTCTCCCACTTCAGGACATAAGCAGAGGTCTTGCTATCCTTTCTTCAACAGCTAGATCATTTCAAGTGTTCCTCCATTTTATTATATGAGCTATATCATGTCAGTCAGAAGACAAAGTAAACTAAATGCTACAAATAAACCTGCAGCAGCCAATATATTTTTTAAACCTCAGAAAGGAGAAAAGGCTCATGATAAAGAAATTGTTGTAACTGAGGAAGAAATGGAAGAAGTTCTAGAACCAACTTCGCCAGCGGGTAATAATATACCCATTACCAGAAGTGACATAAGGAACCTTGTCTCCAAACAAGACATATCCACAATATTTGACAAAATGTGGGAAAAGCTGGACACCCTCCAGAACACTGCTACAAACAGTCTCACTGAAATCAAACAGGATATTTCGGAACTGGGATCCAGGTTAGAATCCTTGGAAGAAAAAGAAGAATCACTGGAAGAAGACATTACAACCATAACTCAACAAATGGCTGATCAACAACAGGAATTGACAGACATTAATGACAAGCTGGAAGACCTGGAAAATAGGAGCAGGAGGTGTAATATACGTCTAAAGGGTATCCCTGAAACTATAGTTACAACAGAATTAAGCAATTATCTTCTACAACTATTCCAGGCTATCACAAGCTCTGCTGAGGATGGAAAATTCCAAATGGAAAGGGCACATAGAGCTCTAAGAGCAAAACCAAAGGACACAGAACCACCAAGGGACGTCATAATTAAACTTTTACGCTTCCAAGAAAAAGAAGAAATCATGACTGCAGCTAGAAAAAATCCAACCTTTAAATTTCAGGGCTCAGTCATACAATTTTACCAGGACCTTTGTATCAAAACACTGCAGAAGCGTTCTGCTCTCCGTCCGCTGACACAACTACTGCGAAAAAATCAGATATTATACAGATGGGGATTCCCTTTCGCACTTCACATACACCATGAGGGCAGAACAATCACTATCAAAGAGAAACAAGACATACCAGGTCTCTGCCAACTGCTTAAGCTGGATTGTCCAGAGATTCCAGATAACTCTCAAGACAATACCATAAGACCCACACTGCCATTAAGAGGAACAGCTAAAAGTGAACGTTGGACAAAGGTCTCTAAAAGGAAACAAAGGCCCTGAAGGATTAAAGAGACTGAGAGAACTGACTGATGTTCTTTAACAAGTATAATCTTTCTTTGCCTTACTCCATGTGGAGGAGTTATTGTCACGGCTCATATTGTGGTAAAAGACTTGAATATCAATCTCCTAGTAGTGAATAATGACACGAGCATAAAGTATATTTATTTATGTCAGTAAAAAGAACATTAAGTAAATTATAAAGAACTGGAGATTGATAAGATATGACTAAATTACACTATACATGACATTAGTTATTATTTTATGTTCCCTCTAGGAATAAAAGATCCACTTTTTCAATTCATTATTATATAAGATACACTATGTAATATTTAGCTGCACACCCACTTAGATAGATTTGATGTTGCAGACAAACAAGAATAACTTGAAGGATTACAGATTGTTTAATAGTTTGTTGTTGTTTAATGTTGAGCTATGTTTTTTATGTTTTTGTTGTTTTTTTGTTTCAAGTACTGTCGAGCAGTGGTCAGGAAAGTTTCTCCATAACAGGATGGACACTAAGAGAGCAGTTGTTAGTCAGAAAAGGGAGGCATTGATGTTCAGGTATGAGGAGGGGAGAGGGAAAATGCTCAATTATGGATTCTAGATGGAAGATAATCTCCCATAATGTAAGAGGTTTGAATACCAATATTAAAAGGAAAACTGCACTTACCCAATATAACAATATGAAGGCTAAAATCATTTTCCTACAGGAGACACATTTTACACACCATCAAATCCCTAAATATTGGGACAAACAATACACGCAACACTTTCACTCCACAACCGATAAAAAGAAAAGAGGAGTATCAATACTTATTCATAATTCCATTCAATTTATAAAAGAAGAGGTGATAAGGGATAAGGAAGGCAGATATCTTATAGTGAGGGGGACTGTGCAAGACAAACAAGTCACACTCTGCAACATATATGCACCTAATGAGCAACAACACAAATTTTTTGATAATCTTTCGCATTTACTGACCCAATGGTCTCAAACCTTGATAGTATTGGCTGGGGATTTTAATGTAAACTTAAAGATTTTAAGGGATACTAATACATCTAAACTTACAAATAAACAATTAAGACTTAACTCTATTACCAAATCCATTAGGGGATCTTTAGAGAATCATAATATATATGACACTTGGACGACATTATATGGACAAACAAATGACCACACATACTACTCACCTGCACATAAAACATATACCAAACTCGACTATATATTTATTAGCCAAATTCTATTACCAAACCTAATCTCTTCATCCATTCACGCCTCAGTATGGTCAGACCATTCCATAATACAGATACAACTAAAAGGTCTTATTAATGTAGAAAGACAAAGATCCTGGACATACGACCCTACAATACTAAAGCAACCAGGTATACAAACTAAAATATTAAAGAGTCTGGAAGAGTACTGGAAATTAAACGTAGACCCTGCAATCAACCCAGTAATCATATGGGCTGCACATAAGCCATATATTAGAGGGTTACTTATAAAGGAAAAAGCTTTATATATAAAACAGAGTAGGTTTGCGGTAGCTACCTTGCAACAAGAGATTGAACTCTTGGAAAAGGCACATCAAAATACACTATCCCAACTATCACTAGACACATTGACAAAGAAAAGAAAAGAACTGGCTAAAATTTTATCTGATAATTCAGTGAGGTCCATTAATAAATTAAAAACATACTATTTCCTATATGCAAACAAGCCAGATAGATATCTGGCCCATAAGCTAAGAGAAAGAACAAAATCTTTCACAATAGCACAAATTCAAAAACCAGATGGTACTATGACATCTCATCCGCAAGAAATTACAGAATGTTTTGCCAAATATTATGAATCTCTGTATGATGGGAAGAAGGTGGGTCAATCCCCCCAGATAGAGACCCTAAGAAATAAACTACTAATGTTAGCGAATCTGCCAAAATTAGACAAAGCGGACGCAGAGGCACTGGATGCAGAGATCTCTGCTACTGAGGTGTCTGCAGCTATTAAAGATCTTAAAATAGGAAAGGCAGCAGGTCCCGATGGATTTTCAGGAGACTACTACAAGCTATTTAGAACCAATTTGACTTCCCACCTACATAAATTTTGTAAAGATGTCATGTCGGGCACGCCGGTTCCCTCTGAACTTTTACAGGCCAAGATAGTAGTAATCCCTAAGCCAGGGAAAAACCCCAAAATAGTACAAAATTATAGGCCAATTTCCTTAATTAACCAAGATCTCAAGATTCTCACCAAAATCCTAGCAAACAGGCTTAAACAATACTTACCTTCATTGATCCATCCTGATCAGGTAGGGTTTATTAAAGATAGGGAGGCCCCTGATAATGTAAGACGCATAGTGACGCTGATAGAATATCTGAAGGGAACAGAAACGCCTTCTCTGCTCCTTTCTCTGGATGCAGAGAAGGCATTTGACAGAGTAGATTGGCAATATATGATGGCAGTTCTCGAATATATGGGATTCGGTAGTAAATTTAGGGGGGCAATCAAAAATATATACACAAATCCAGTAGCAACAATTAGGGCAGCGGGATATCAGTCTCGACCTATCAATATATTGAATGGAACTCGTCAGGGATGTCCGTTATCTCCACTTTTATTTGCGTTGTGCATAGAACCTTTGGCGTCTTGTATTCGCAACTCTAAGGATATCCATGGGGTTAAATTAAATAAAGGGGAACAAACACTAACTTTATTTGCAGACGATATCTTGCTTACAATTACAAAACCAATGCTTTCCCTCCCTAATTTGTACCAATTATTAGAAGATTTTTCCAATGTTTCGGGTTTCAAAATAAATTCGGATAAATGCGAAGCACTCCCTCTATCATTACCAACACACACACAAAAGTTGATAGAAGCGAACTTTGATTTTAAATGGGTTAATCATTCCCTAAAATATCTAGGCATACAAATCACAAACACCATAGAAACATTGTATAAAGCAAACTACATCCCAATTTACAAAACTATAAGAAGAGATATATTGAAATGGAAGAAAGGGAACTTTTCTTGGTATGGCAGATTATCGGCCATTAAAATGAATGTCCTACCAAGACTGTTATATCTATTTAGAGCTTTACCTATTAAAATCCCAATAAAAGAGCTTGAAGAACTACAATCTGAAATTATTAAATTTATAAGAGGACATAAAACAGCTAGAATAGCTGCTCATATTTTAAAACAACACAAGCTATTGGGAGGTGTAGGAGTCCCTAATCTTAGAGATTATTATCATGCTGCCAGACTGGCACAAAATGCTCTTTTATGTAAAGATTGCCAGGGGATGACATGGCCAGGTATTGAAGCAGATATTGGAAGACTAAGCACTCCGGGAGATATATTATGGAAACCCTCAGATCCAAAAGACCAGAGGATAATTAAACTAAAAACTACAGAAGATTCTAAGCTTATGTGGAGGTCACTAACACATACATTGAAATTACTCTCGCCACACACTATTATAATACCTCTAAGTACACTACTCCCAAAAGAATTTAAAAAACAAATAGATAAGTGGGGAAATAAAGGCCTCTATAGGGTAGCTGATTTCCTAGACAATGGGAAGTTGTTGACATTTACACAATTAAGAGATAAAATACACCCAAATACATTGCACTGGTTTTTATATCTCCAAATTTCCCATGCTATAAATACATATAGACTAGGCAGCATCCCAGCCTGCCCAAAAACTGCTCTGGAACAAATGATAATGACACCCGGTAGAAATAAAAAAATGATTACACGCTTATACTTAGCCATTCAAGAAGCAAATAGTTCAGCAAAATTGGTAATTTATGACAAATGGGAACAAGATTTAGCTATAACCTATGATAGAGAAGATTGGAGCCAGATTTTCTCCTCAATGAGGAGAAGTTTAATTGGGGCAGACCTTATCGAAAACTCAATAAAAACCTCATATAGATGGTACCTTACACCACTGAAATCCTCACATTACACCACACAGGGTAGTAGATTATGTTATCGGGGATGTAATGGGATAGGGACCTATTTTCACATGTGGTGGGAGTGTCCAAAGATACAACCTACATGGGACAAGCTTTCTCAACTATTTAAGGTGATTCTAGACGACTCCTTTACATTATCAGCCTCACAGGCCTTACTACATATCCCCCAGGAGTCAATGAACTCAATTACTAATAGATGGGTTAATATTATATGTACAGCAACCAGAATATGTATAGCTAGAAAATGGAAAGTGGGGGCTCCAGAATGGGGTGAGGTAATGATCAAAATTGAAGATGTTTATAATATGCTAAAATCAGCTGCATGGATACAAGGGACATCTGAGAGATTCCAAAACATGTGGATACACTGGATTTTAAATAAACAGAAATATGTAGGTACATACAGATCAACACTAAGTAACCAATAAGGCTTTTTTAGGGCAATTAAATTGGAGAGAATAGGAACTTTCTTAAATATAGATATAGCGTTCTAAAGAAATCTACAACATTGTCACTGCTCGACGGGAAAAGTTTAAAGTTAAAGGTTTTTCTTTGTATACAGTTATGAAGTTTAGGTTTAGGGAAATGGGATAAGAGGGGAGGGGGTGGAGAGGGAGTTAGGGAAGGGGGGAGAAAAATTGATGAAAATGATATAAACAGGGTGCTGAAAACTTTAATTGTTTTAAGAATACTAGGACATTGTAACCCAGCACACTGTTTTATTATGTTGTATTTGATGTGATCCATGACAATAAAAATTATTTCAACTAAAATTGATTTGCTAATAATGTAAAGATTTTAAACATGGCATGATTTGTATTAATGATATGCAATCCTCATTTAATATATTACAGATATGGATGTTGCTGCTAGATCCTTAAGGCAGGGCTTGTCACAGTATGGTATGTTTCATTTTAATTGACATTTGTCTTAGAAACATGGACAGAACATTACATACTAAATCCACATTGTTCAATATTTATATGTAATGTCCCTTTAATAGATGAAAATTAAATAATTCTTCGGATATCCTTAAATAACATATTAGATTTGAATTGCATGCTCAATCCCATTCATTATGGAGTAGAGAATTCATTAACACCAACATTGTCAAATCAATATAATTTTAGATTAAAGGGATAATGATCTACAATTATTAATGTTGTCATTCAGATAGAGTATGCAATATTAATAAACATTTAAATATAATACTATCATCATATGTGAAATATTCTATTGCTAAATGTATTTTAAAATCAAGAATGTACGTTTATCTGCATCTCAATTTTGGTTGAACAACCTGGGTTTTTATTGATGATTGGTGGATACCTTCAACAAACAATATTTATTGAATCCAATATTGCTTATCTGCCTTTAAGATTAAAATGTAGCAACATTCAAATTATAATAGGAGTCAATGTTAAATCATTTTGAACAGTTTGAACAGAGAAATCAATTATTTAAATTAATCATGTCAATGTCCCTTTAAGAAACAATATATTCATTCATCTTTACATTCTTTGGATTAAACAATATTGATATATAATTCACATATTCACTGTTGGAGTTACTTTATAGATATCAGCATACTCTAACAGCACCATGATTACATATTTGTACTAATCAATTTGGTTTTGTATTGTGATAAATATGTGTTGTGTCCTAAACAAGATTACTGTACATTGCACAAATGGCTCGATGTGCCACATGTGTTTGTTTAGATTTGTCAACAGCTGCTCTTCAAAATGTGGTTTGTGTGTATTCTTTTAAGAACATTGATCAATGGGTATATTTAGATATGCAATAGCATCGTATGAGATTAGTTTGATGTCTAATATAGTCTGAAATTAAACATATGTTCAATACATCATTTTTAACAGAATCCCCTTGATTCAATCAAGCATTTTCTGGTTTAATGACTGCTCTATTCTTCACATTTTCAAGTTGATTAATCTTAAAATTCTAGACAGATGTGATTTAGTGATATCCCAAATGTGTTTCCTAATATATATCTATATCATTCATAGAGAGAGTTGGTGTGGTGAGCCCACAGGAATCCAGCAGTGACATAGAGCCGCCTTTGCGGTCTCCTGGTAAGTCCATTGACTCATTTATATGTCATTGAAGGTATATTGGTAATCAATATTATGAGCATGATTCTGATGAAGCATAACATTTGAAACAAACATATAATTTTCTCTTCTGATTATATATTAATTTTCTTTTAATATTGAAAGATTAATAATTTAAACTTTATTAGTCTACACATTTGTTATTCAGAAGATGTATAGCATATGTTTGTTTCCATGTTCTTTTTTGACAACATTCATCAAGTGATACACACATGAGAAATCTTAAATGTTCTATGTACTATGCTTTTATGATTTGTAAATTAATACAAACAATACATCGAAAATCTGAATCATTGAGAATAACAAATCTAATGTAATTTGTATGCTCCATCAAAATGATGTAAATCATAACTTTGTGTGTGTATATCTTTAATGCAACATTGATGTGTGTCTTTGAACAACAGTAACATATGTTATAATATCTGTTGTTAACGTGTACACAACATGTTATGTTTTACAGAGATTGATTTAACATATGTGACGGAGGAGGAAGAGGCTGCCTTGGAGTCTAATGGTATGTGAAATATATCTATCATGTTTCCAACATGTTGCTTTATTTGAAATAATTTCATTGAAGACATTCAAAGTCTACAGCTTTTGCACTTTAAAAAGGAATATTATTTGTCTGTTCAAATACACTACTGCCCCCTTTCTATATCAGGCAGCATGAAAAATTTTGTATTGAAAAATTTTATAATTCATGCCATCATTATGTCACATGCATATTCCAGGCCAAAACACAATAATAATGTTATAATTGTACAGACAGTAATTGATATTCATCTGAGTGCCTATATGCATACCATATCCTCATTTCATAATTGTTTACAAATTCAAACACACTTCGAAGTATATTGAAAACATAATCAATTTGAAATGCGTTGATTTGATTTCATGATGTATGAGATGTTAATATATATTTATTAAATTTTCAGATGGATCCACCACTTCTGGTCATCTGGTTTCCGCCCCTGCCCAGTCCCCTGACCAGTCATAGACCCCTCCCCATGCCCAGACCCCCGCCCAGACCCCTGCCCAGACCCCTGCACAGACCCAGACCCCTGCCCATGACCAGACTCCTGCCCATGCCCAGACCCCTGCCGGCCCTTCCCATTTATCATTTCCTGTCCCTCCCAAAAAACGCCCCTACAACCCCCTTCGCCGCTCTCCCCGTATTATGGCCCGTACAGCTGCCCAGACCCCAACTCCCCACTCCCCAGCTGTACGGCCTACCCTGGAGCAGCAGCTCACCCCTCCCCAAGCCAATCCCATCCCTCCCCAAGCCAATCCCATCCCTCCCCCCTGTCTCAACCTTCATTGTCCTGGGTGTCGGATTGTCCTTCCCAGGCACAGCTGTAAGTATCATTCAAAATCCACATTATAAGATACTTAAAGGTACACTGAAGGTAAATATTTTCTATTGTGATTCAAATAGAGTATGCAATGTTAATCAAATTTATAATTTACTACTCTTATGAATTATTCTTCATTCTCTTGATATCTTTATTGAAACAAAGAAATGCCTATAATTATTTTAAAAAATAAAATAATTGTGGACATCATTTCTTTATTGTTGGATGAATGTATCCATCAACCAGCAGGGACAAACAAAGTTGATAAACAAATATGGCCTGCCCTAAAAAGCAACATTCTTGCATTCAAAATCTAGCTATAGAATTCAAACATTTAAAGAATATGTGTAATTTTTAAATATTGGTAATGTCATGCTCTATCTGAATCAGTCAATTAAATATTTAGGTTCAGTGTCCCTTTAATTGGATATCACTACATATACCAATCACCACTACTTGGATCCAACAATTAATGTACAAATGTTTATACATTATCTCTTGTCTAACCCAGTGGGAATGTAATTTCTTCAGGTTGCTATGTTTACACAGCTTGTCCTCAATGCCAAAATGTTTAAGGATAGGTGTGCCTACCACAGTATAATTAAAATATTTAAATTGCTAATGTAAGTACAATGTAAATCCTCTAACAAGATTTGATACACTCAAGCTGTATAAGTGGATCATCTAAAACCAATTAAAGGGGACAACATGTTTGAGTAAACTGTCCCTTTAATGATTTCGGTCTGTCTGAATAACCTAATTCATGTGTAAAAAATAAATTTAAACTAATTGATGTAAAGAATGATTTGTCTTTATGATGACAATGTATCTTTTCATTTTTTTTCGTCTGTTGTGTAATTATCATTAATATTTAATTTATTCTTTATTTTAGGCTGTGACTCAGCATGGCTCATGCTAGAAGGTATAGCAAGAGTAGAGCAGGCCGTGTTGAGGAACGCAGCTGTCCTGAGAGGGATGAACGACACCATGCAGGCCCAGCTCCGGGTTCAGGACTTGACTCTGTGTGCAATTATGCGATTAAGTTCAAGGCCTGAATCTGGAGCTGGACATGCACAGGACAATGAAGAGGATGACCAGTAAGTGGAGGATCTGGAGATGCTCCAAGGTGGCAGATAAGAATCCTCCGTCCACATGTTGATTTTTTTGTTTTATTGTTGCCATTTGGCCTTTTTAAAAGTTTATTGTTGTGCCTGTTGCATTCTTTTACCTTGTCATATGTCTCCAATGGGGCTATGGTGGCCCTTGGCAACTCTCTTCATGGACTGTGATGCACTCTGTTACCTTGTCATATGTCTCCAATGGGGCTATGGTGGCCCTTGGCAACTCTCTTCATGGACTGTGATGCACTCTTTTACCTTGTCATATGTCTCCAATGGGGCTAGGGTGGCCCTTGGTAACTCTCTTCATGGACTGTGATGCACTCTGTTACCTTGTCATATGTCTCCAATGGGGCTATGGTGGCCCTTGGCAACTCTCTTCATGGACTGTGATGCACTCTGTTACCTTGTCATATGTCTCCAATGGGGCTATGGTGGCCCTTGCCAACTCTCTTCATGGACTGTGATGCACTCTTTTACCTTGTCATATGTCTCCAATGGGGCTATGGTGGCCCTTGGTAACTCTCTTCATGGACTGTGATGCACTCTGTTACCTTGTCATATGTCTCCAATGGGGCTATGGTGGCCCTTGGCAACTCTCTTCATGGACTGTGATGCACTCTTTTACCTTGTCATATGTCTCCAATGGGGCTATGGTGGCCCTTGGTAACTCTCTTCATGGACTGTGATGCACTCTGTTACCTTGTCATATGTCTCCAATGGGGCTATGGTGGCCCTTGGCAACTCTCTTCATGGACTGTGATGCACTCTTTTACCTTGTCATATGTCTCCAATGGGGCTATGGTGGCCCTTGGTAACTCTCTTCATGGACTGTGATGCACTCTGTTACCTTGTCATATGTCTCCAATGGGGCTATGGTGGCCCTTGGTAACTCTCTTCATGGACTGTGATGCACTCTGTTACCTTGTCATATGTCTCCAATGGGGCTATGGTGGCCCTTGGCAACTCTCTTCATGGACTGTGATGCACTCTTTTACCTTGTCATATGTCTCCAATGGGGCTATGGTGGCCCTTGGTAACTCTCTTCATGGACTGTGATGCACTCTGTTACCTTGTCATATGTCTCCAAAGGGGCTATGGTGGCCCTTGGTAACTCTCTTCATGGACTGTGATGCACTCTGTTACCTTGTCATATGTCTCCAACGGGGCTATGGTGGCCCTTGGTAACTCTCTTCATGGACTGTGATGCACTCTGTTACCTTGTCATATGTCTCCAATGGGGCTATGGTGGCCCTTGGCAACTCTCTTCATGGACTGTGATGCACTGTGTTACCTTGTCATATGGCTCAAATATTCCTTCTTTTTACAAGATTATTTCTAAACGTTGTTGATGTTTTCTTACATACTAATAAAAGACATGTAATTGCACGATTCTTTGTCCTCATTCTTCATGTTATTTTTTAAAAGCTCTAGTTTATCTTGTTGATCCTTAAAGGGACCTACCAAATATATTTTTATATTAAAAATCATATATGTAAGACAATTGTAAATGACTTTAAGATTAATATCTCCAATGTAATCTTATTATTTGTCTTTATATATTTTTCTCTTAGCTTTATCATTGCATGATTATGATTATCATAGTAATATTTTTATATATGTATATATAGATATTTATTTGTGTATATATGTATATTTCAATTTTCACATCCATGTGTGTATTTAGAAACTCTGCATGAATTGATGCACCTTTAACAAATGATCTGAGGATTGATACAATGATATAATCCCTGTAAAGTGTTCATTTTATTGAAATAGTATTGTCTATGTGTATCCGCTTTTTAAAAACAAAATAATGTCCCTTTAAGGGATGGTGAGCACAATTGTTAATGAATGTATTTCCATTTCTAAAGCGTTTTTGTCCTTTTTACATGAACAAGGACATATAATCTTATTAATAAACAATCTTATTGTAATGTTGACAGCACATGTATTTCATTTTCTATTCTATCTTATTTTAAAAGTGTAACCAAAAAAATCTCTGTGTGTAATGCAAATATTTTAGATGATGAATATTTGTTTAAAAATATGTTAACAAAATACTTCTCCTCCCATATATGGCTATAGGTAGGCTGACCATATTTAAACTTGAATAAATGACACGTTTAATCAATCCATGTATCATTATTGTTATTCCAAAACAATCCAAACATATCTTAAAACATCAATGGCATATGTATTTCTCATGTGTATCTTTTAAATGTTAAAGATATACACCATAGCTATAGTTCAAGGGACAGTCAAGTCCGAAAAGATGATTCATGATTTGGTGACATTCCTAGATAGCAATCTAGACACATACTAGTTTCTAAAATATAAATACGTTTTTTAGTGATATGCCAAGCTGTCAACTGAGTCCTTGTATTGGCTGTGGTTTTTCAGCTATCTCGGATGCGCCATGTTGCTCAAAACGTTGCCTGCCAGGCTGTCCAATGATTCCTTGTATTGACTGACGTTCTTACGTGATCAAGAATGTTCCTTTTATTGGATGGCGTTTTTACGCGATCAAGGATGCGCCTTTTTTTTTGGGCGTTCTTACGTGATCAAGAATGTTCCTTTTATTGGATGGCGGTTTTACGCGATCAAGGATGCGCCTTTTTTTCGTTGCGTTCTTACGTGATCAAGAATGTGCCTTTTATTGGATGGCGTTCTTACGTGATCAAGGAAGCGCCATGTTAAGACGTCACATGCAAAGGTAAAAAAAATTATGATTGGATTACGTAGTCCCACAATATTTGTTTGTGCACGTTAAACACGTTTGTGACTGCAGCCAATTTTAAAAACCTTTCCGAATATGTATTATTTGCATCATGTTACATTGTTGACCAGTAGCTGATAAAGACCACCACATTCTCTTTTGCTGGATGTCTGGTTGAATAAACGAACGAAAGCAAAATGTTTTCATGCATATGATATTTCGAGGCAAGTGCAAATCTCTATAGTCCATGTTGTTTAATATGTTTGTCAACAATATGTTCCTTTTTCAGAAAAATGACTGTTGTTTTTAATGTTAAAGATATCTAATGAATAAATATGCGCTATTGTGTTAGAATAAAGTAATCAATATGCATTTAGCTTTATCATATGCTAAATATATGATGCCGACTTCTTCTAAATGTAATTTCGTTGTAAATTTTATTAAAGGTTCATTAGACACTCACATTATAAATCTAAATTTTTTATTTTGTCTCTAGTTAGATAGTCCATTGTTTAACAAATACACGTTTCATTTTGCTTCTGTTCAAAGAAAATGTAATTAATTATCAGACTCCTCGCCAAGCCTCTAAGTTTCATGTGAGTACCATCTCCAGCTTTCTACTATTTGTGTAAAGGGTCTTTTCATATGTTAATGATGGGGTAATTGTCTTGTTTTACGGTTGTAATGGGGGTTCATCTATATTTTCAATAGAGCTAACCCGATTTTCTTTGAAAGTGTTTGAAGCTTTGTAATATTGATATCAGTATATGTTAATCTTGTTGTTTGTCGTAGTGTCTATTACATACAGTTCTGTTAAAAATATAGTATACTGTCCCTTCAAAGCAAATGTTGATTTTTGTATCATGTATGAGTTCCACATTGTTTAATCTTCAAATATATTATTGTTAGCATATTTTCACCCCCCACTCCTAAAAGGACTTTAAACCATATTCATTGTTCAAACAAATGTCTTTCTTAAAAAAAATTAACACAATAATGTCTCTTTAAGAAAATAGACTTTATTTAACACGTCAATATAAATCTGATTTCAATATTGAATTTTTGAAAAAGTACATGTAGATATACCAACAAGATTCAAATATGTGTTAGCATATGTAATTTTGTTAAAGGGACAGTTTAGAAAACAAATAATGTTTTGCATTATTCTAAAAGTCAATTTTGTAATATCAATGATCTCAAAGGTTTCTCACCAATTAATCATTTGTCTTTGTTTATTTAAAATTGCTAGCTAAACCTATGAGGTTCGTGTGCTCATTTCTTCGAGCTTGAAGAGTGCATGTAATCATTATACAATTTGACCACTAGAGGGCATTTGGATAGCATTTGTATATGTAAAACCTTGTGCTCATACAGCATATTATTTACCATGTATTGATCATTGATATCTAAAAGGTTGTTATGTCAGAACAACAAATAAGTGGTCATTTTTCCTAGGCATAGATACAAGGTTAAGCACATAAGTCACACGTATTTCTCCATGTTTGGTTGTTTCCAACTTGATAATGCGTAATACAGTGTTTTCTTTGTAATCAATAATTTTCTGACTGTCCCTTTAAGCTGTGTTATTGGCATTCAAACAGTAATATGCCATCATGGATAATTGTAATGGTAATTTTGTTTGCGATTCGGGAAACAGTTTGGACATCACATCACAGAAACCAATCAATATCATGAACAAGGATAGGTATGTGATGATGTGGTTTTCACACACTTATAACCCACACTCTGCAAACAATCTGCCTCCATGGACCCGGTCCCATAGAAGTAGATTATATACAGAGTGTGGTCCACAAGTGTATGAAAACCACATCATCACATACCTATCCATTACACATTAAATAAAAAAAACATTAAAGATGAAAATAAATACTTCCTTCCTCTTCCTTCCCCTCTTCCCACGGGGCTGAGGCTCTGGGAGGGGCAACTGCCGACTCCGAAGAGTTCTCCTTGGAGCTGTTGTGGGAAGAGTGGAAGGAAGAGTACTGGGACGACCAAGGTGAGGAGGAGAAGATGGCTGAGGAGGAGAAGATGGCTGAGGAGGAGAAGCTGGCTGAAGAGGAGGAGATGGCTGAAGAGGAGTAGATGGCCCGGCAGGAGTAGATGGCCCGGCAGGAGTAGATGGCCCGGCAGGAGGAGATGGCCCGGCAGGAGGAGATGGGCCGGCAGGAGGAGATGGGCCGGCAGGAGGAGATGGGCCGGCAGCAGGCCCAGCAGCAGGAGGCCCAGCAGCAGGAGGCCCAGCAGCAAGAGGCCCAGCAGCAAGAGGCCCAGCAGCAAGAGGCCCAGCAGCAGGAGGCGGACCAGGAGGTAGACCAGCATGCGCCTCCCGGAAAAAATTGAACATCTCTTGGTGCAGATGAAAGATTCTGTTTTGGCCTTGTTCGATTCTATTGAGTATGTTTATTATTTGGTTTTGTCCTTCAATTATTTGATTTTGTCCATCAAGAATTCGAGTGCGGCCTTCGATATTTTGTATCCGGGAGTTACGCATCTGGTCTATGTAGTCCAGTAGAACCCGCACCTCCGCTATTTCCTCTTGTTGTGCTTGGCGGGGTACGCGTGCACGGCGGGGTGCCCGTGCACGGCGGGGTGCGGGTCCTTGAGGGTCCTCTGGTTCCGCGTGCTCCTCCTCTGCTTCCGGGGCCTCTTCATCAGCTTCCGTGCGCTCTTCGTCACGGGGGGCCTCTTCCCTCCGAAGTGGAAATTCCTCCCCACCACTCTCATCCCGGGGAGATAGATGAGGCTGTGTTTCTTGTGCTGCCTCCTCCCCAGACTCTGTATATATAAAAAAAAAAGAAAAATGTATATATTAGCATATTTGCAAATCAAGCTTTAAATGACTTAGCTTACGATACAATTACAAATGCAGAATCATTAATCCACTTTGAAATCTAACAAACAATCAATACGATTTCCGCTTTTTCAAAACCGTGTTTGTGATATATCTGGTGAATCTGATTTTTTTCGCGTTTGTTTTCAGTCTGTTTAAATGCACACCTAACCTATAGCCTAGATACTGATGTAACCGCAAAGTAATTGAATGCGTGTAAACAACGTTATAGCATTAATCTGATCCTTAAAGGGACATGAAACCCAATGTTTTATCTTTCATGATTTAGAAGCATACATTTATTATCAACTTTCTAATGTACTTTTCTTATCTAATTTGCTTCATTCTCTGGATATTCTTTGCTGAAAGCATATCTAAATATGCTTATAAGATGCTGATTGTTAGCTGAATATATATTGGACAATGTGTGGCGTTAGCAACCCATCTACCGCCAAACTCCAAATCTAGCCGACAGTTTTTATTTATCCAGTTGTAATTACTCAGTGCAACTTATAACAACCAAGTGAAAGATAGAACACCAACATGTCAGGCAAAAACAAAGACAATTTAAAAACAGAATCACTAAGATCACCCCCTTGTGTCAGTATTTTGTTGAACCACCTTTTGCTTTAATTACAGTCTGTTGGGATATGTCTTTAATAACTTTGCACATCTAGGGCCCGATCCGATATGCAGCGTCGCCCGCAAAAGCCGTCGACGCCGAATTTTGCGCGGGTTTGGTATCCTATATACGGCGTAACCTAGAAGTTACGCTCGTAGATTTCTGCCTTCGCCCGTAGTTTTTTGGGCCATAGACAGGTATACCAAACCCGCGCAGTTTGGTATCCAATATACAGTGTAAGGACTTACGTGGCGAAAATGCAGCCGTAGTAAGCCTTACACTGTGTATTGGAGCCCCGTAACTCCCTAAACTACCTGCCAAATAAAACCTAACACCCAACGCATGCGCAATGTCTATCTACCTGTCAACCACGAACTGCTAAATAATCCCTAATAAAGTATTTAACCCCTAAACCTAAAATTTGATACCCACAGCGGGGGAAACACTCCATGTAGAACCAAGTCAGCAAAACTCTGCGAACTTAAAAATGGAGATAAAATATTCTTCTGTGTTACTAATGAGTAGGACTTAATAACTGGAAGCCAGGTGAGGATAAACTCACTGATCCGTTTTTCTGAGGTATATTGTGTATAGAAAGATTAAAATATAATTTCCGTCTCGATCTCTTTAAGAAAACTAGTAAATGATGGGGCCTTAGACAGCTGCCAATTCTTAAATATAAGAGATCTAACTATAAGAACAATTATTATGAGACGAGTTAATAATATGGGTTTTATCTGAGTCTCAATTTTAAGGAAAAATACTACTTCAGGAGAAAATTGAATATCTAAATCAAGTAACTGTTAAACCCAAAACTGAATTTTTAACCAAAATTGCCTTATTTTAGGGCACTGCCATAGCATATGAACCATATTAGCATTATAATATGAACAACGTGAACATGCAAAGACTTGTGCAGGATAACATTGTGCCATCCTTGCTGGAGAAAGATAATAATTATTTACCAGTTTAAAGTGAGACTCTTTCCACCCCACAGCAATTACACATTTATTAACTAAAACAAAACTCTGATTAATCATATCTGAATCTACTGTGGGGAACGTGCCTTCCCACCTTTTAATTATTTTTTCCAGAAATAGCATACCTTGTTTATCTAGCATCGCCTCGTAAATCAATGCTATTGACGTATTACCACTTTTAAACCTATCTATATAATTATTCAGCTCCATCCAATCTATCATATACTCCCTAATACTAGTACAATTTGTTATTAAGTGGCGAAGTTGGAAATAAGCAAACAGATTATTTCTAGGTAGATTGAATTGTTGAGAGAGAAGCTCTAATGAATACATTTGCTGATTATTGCTCAATACTTGTGCCACAAATTCCAGATCATTCTCCTCCCATTGTTTAAATACCTTGTACTGAATACCTGGCAGAAATTCTGGGTTACCTCTTATGGGCAAAAATTTAGAAAAATGGGGATTCACTTCTAGGATCTTACAAAATTTCTGCCAAGCTATTATTACATTTTTAATAGTAAATAATACTGAAATTTTTGAGGGAAGATCTTTAATTACCCCATGTAAGATAGCTTTTAAAGAAAAAGGCACTATACATTGCCTTTCAAGGTCATTAGTAGCAAAGTTGTTAGAGTCCGTTATCCAATCTAGAGCAAATTTAACTAAAGTATCAATATTATATAATCTTATGTTCGGAAGGGCCAAACCCGCAAAATATTTCCTTTGCATCAATCTCCCCAGAGAAATACGCGCTTTCTTGTTCCCACATATAAATTTAGTTTGATATTGATCAAATTTTCTAAGGTCATTATTAGTAAAGAACAAAGGTAAATTTTGCAATGGATACAATAACTGAGGAGACACGATGGATTTACTTAAGTTCACACGAGCTGATAAGGACAATGGAAAGAGGCCCATACTTCAAGATTATTCTTAATTTTTGTAGTAAGGGAAAAAAGTTTAGCTTATACCATTTTTGTGGATTCCTATGCAGTATTATACCCAGATACTTAAACTGATCTACAGTTTTAAACGGGTGAGCTAGACAACTAACCCTTGACTTTACTATCCACAGCAATTCACTTTTCCCAAAATTGATTTTATACCCCGAGGAGCTGAAGTCAGAAAAAAATTGTAATACTAAAGGGATATAATATGCCGTTTTATCCAAAAACAATAACAGATCATCTGCATATAGTAGAATTTTCAATTTTCCTGATCCCAGTAAAATTCCGCTCAAGTTATCCCTTAAGCATAAAGCCAATGGTTCTAATGCAATATTAAAAAAGCAAGGGGGACAAAGGACATCCTTGCCTTGTTCCCCTTCCAAGTATAACTTTAGGAGAGAACATGCCATTAATCAGTAAATATGATACTGGATTCCTGTATATTTTATAAATAAAATGTACAAATTGCTTCTAAGTCTTTATCTTTCTTTGGTATTAACGTTATATTTGCGGCAGTAAAGAAATTACTGTGATATAATTTTATAAAACTCCACTGGTAAAAAATCAGGCCCTGCTGCTTTGTTTAATTTTACTTTCTCTATTGCTTTAATAATTTCTTCACCTGTAATAGGGGCATTCAATTCTGATAGCCATTCTTTGGAAATCTGAGGAAGTGAGATCTTAGATAAAAAGGTCTCTAAACTTGTAAGATTAACATCAGATTGATTATATAACTTTTGATAAAAGCTGTGAAATACCTCCCTGACCTTATCCAGATCGGTGAATCTATCCCCACCTGCCTTGATTGCTGTAATATAGTTTTTACTTGTTCTATTTTTCGTTAAATTGGCTAAATGTTTAGCTGATGTACCGTGATATCCTTTAAACTTTAGATTCAGTTTAAGTTCTTCTCTATAGGACTTCTTTTTAAGCATTACATCACAATTGTTTCTAGCATCACAATATTTTTCCCAATTACTTGGTGATTTTTCGTTGCAATATCTTTTAAAAGCATTTTTACCATGGTTTGCAAGTTGTATTTCAACTGCTCTATTTTTCTTATTCCAGGTATTCAAATATGATTTAATTTCCCCTCTTAATAACGCTTTTGACGTTTCCCAAAATATTTCTATCTTGTTAATGTAAGAAATGTTAAAAGTAACAAAGTCCTTCCATTTTTGTTTTAACCACGCATTAAATCTAGGGTTATTTAGCCAAAAACGTGGGAATATAAAATTTTGATTTCTATCTTTCGGTTTAGCTAGAGCAGGAAATGCAAGGGATATGATAGCGTGATCTGAAATAATTATATCAGCAATCTCTGGAATAACCCCCAAAATAGAGAGGGACTCTGAAATTAAAAACATATCAATTCTTGAAAATATGGAATGTACTTTGGACTCACAAGAGAATGTCCTAGCATCTGGATTCTCTATATGCCAACTATCTATAAGCTTAAGTTTATGACAAAGTTGTTTCAGGCATTGTGCACGTTTTTTATATTCACTAGATTTTTTCAGAGAAAATCTGTCCAGTTCAGGGGTTATAATAAAGTTGTCTTCATCCAAGCGGCAAAGAAGAGGTCCTCCATCGGGGCAAAGTTTTCTTCCAAGCGGCATCTTCAATCTTCTTTTTTCAGCCCTCCGACGCGGAACATCCATCTGGCCCGACGACTGAACGACGAATGAAGTTTCCTTTAAATGACGTCATCCAAGATGGCGTCCCTCTAATTCCGTTTGGCTGATAGGATTCTATCAGCCAATCGGAATTAAGGTAAGAAAATCTGATTGGCTAATTCAATCAGCCAATCAGATTCAAGTTCAATCCGATTGGCTGATCCAATCAGCTAATCAGATTGAGCTCGCATTCTATTGGCTGTTCCGGGGTCCGGGAGCGGCGGTTTAGGAGTTAATACATTTTGTATTATTTTGAGAGTCAGGGGGGGATAGCGGATAGAGGGTTAGACGTGTCAGGCTATGTTTGGGAGGCGTGTTAGACAGTACGGGAGATTTAATAACTTAGTCAGGTTTTGTAGGCGCCGGCAGTTTCTAAAGTGCCGTAAGTCACTGGGGACTCCAGAAATTTGTACTTACGCAGATTTCTGGACATCACTGGTTTATCAGACTTACGGCACTTTAGCATCTGACGGCGCCGTATATGTGATAGCTCGAGTTGCGAGCTGAAACTACAGGCGGCGGGGTTCCCTCGATTGCACCACAAACTACGATCTATATCGGATCGCGCCCCTAGACTGTGCAATATTTGTCCCCTCTTCTTTGCAGAACTGCTCCAGTTCCATTACATTTGATGGTGACCGTTTGTGGACTGCAGTCTTCAAGTCATGCCATAGATATTCAATGGGGTTTAAGTCTGGGCTCTGACTAGGCCATGCAAGGACATTCACCTTTTTCTCCTTCAACCACTGCGTGGTAATTTTTGCGGTGTGCTTTGAGTCATTGTCATGTTGGAAGGTGAACCTTCTTCCCATTGCCAACTTCCTGGCAGAGGGCAACAGATTTTCCTCAAGAATTTGACAGTATTTTGTCCCATCCTTTATTCCTTCTATCCTGACAAGAGCTCTAATGCTTGCTGCAGAGAAACACCCCCGTAACAGGATATTACTACCTCCATGCTTTACTGTAGGTATTTGTGTTATTTGGATGGTGAGCTGTATTTGATTTCCTCCAGACATATCGTTTGTTGTTGAGGCCAAATGATTAAATTTTAGTCTGATCTGACCATAACACCTTTTTTTTGCAAGGTGTGTTATGGCAAAGTTCAGTTGTGACTGCATGTGGCCTTTCTTGAGGAGTGGCTTTTTTCTTGCAACCCTCCCATACAAGCCACATTTGTGGAGAATTTGTGATATTGTTGTCACATGCACACAATGACTACTCTTTGTCATAAATTCCTGCAACTGCTCCAGAGTTGCTGTGGGCCTCTTTGACCAGTTTCCTCCTGGCTCTTTCATCAAGTTTGGAGCGACGTCCTGATCCAGAGAGGGTCTGTTGTACCAAATACCTTTGCTAAAACCTTTGATATTGTCTTGAATCCATCTCCTTGTGCCTGTCTACAACATAGTCCCAGAGATCTTTTGACAGTGCCTTGCTACCCATAGTTGATTGTTTGCTTTAGTTGCACTATCAGGGACTGAGATGCTCTAGGAAAGCTCTTTTCATGCTGAGCTAATCAATATGCCCACAGCTGAAGGTCAAATGGATTTGAGTGTGCCGTTGAGAAGATGATTAGCTACACCTGATTGAATTTACAAGTAATTTTAGGAGGGGGTGACCCTTTTTTCAACTCAGTGATTCTGTTTTTGAAATGTCTTAATTTTTGCCTGACATGTTGGTGTTCTATATCTTTCACTTGGATGTTATAACAACTGGATAAACAAAAACGGTCTCTTTATTTCAGGCTGCAAAGCAACAAAATCTGATTATTTTCAAGGGGGGTGATTATTTTCAATACCCACTGTATATATATATATATATATATATATATATATATTCCCAGTATGAATCCGCCCTCCTGAGTTCAACTACCCGGTTCCTCTGTCTCAGTATATTATCATCACAAAAAAATCAGAAATAAACCAGGATTTCTTCAAGTGCAATAGTCAAATTTATTGACGTTTCGGGGAATTGTCTCCCCTTCTTCAGAACACAAATCACACATACAAACAGTGCTTAAAGGAACATTGAACCCAAATTTTCTCTTTTGTGATTCAGATAGAGCATGCAATTTGAAGCAACTTTCTAATTTACTCCTATTATCAATTTTTAATCATTCTCTTGCTGTCTTTATTTGAAAAAGAAGGCATCTAAGCTATTTTTTTGGTTCAGAACCCTAGACAGAGCTTGTTTATTGGTGGGTGAATTTATCCACAAATCAGCAATAACAATCCAGGTTGTTCACCAAAAATGGGCTGTCATCTAAACTTACATTCTTAAATTTCAAATACAGATACCAAGAGAATGAAGAAAATTTGATAATAGAAGTAAACTGGAAAGTTGCTTAAAATTGCATGCTCTATCTGAATCACTAAAGAAAAATTTTGGGTTCAGTGTCCCTTTAAAAAGAGTGAAAAAACATACAAGGTACCTCCCTCTTCCTGTCAAAGAAAGCGCCAAATCTACATAATTTCCGGCATAGACCAGTATAACCCAGGAAGTTTACAACATCCACTTCCGAGCAGAATGCGCGGCATAATCAAATATCAAATCTCACCGGAAGCTGACTTTACATCTCTTCTGGGTGACATGTGCCCAAACAAATAAATCCCCAAACTAATGCGTCATAATTATATCATTTTATCAACTAAACTCAATTACCATTCCGGTTACAAATCTATTATAATTATCTATAACCACCTTACTCCATGTGTTCGGTCCGTGACCATATGTGTCCGCACACAATTTTCACCGGAAGTTGCCATTTCCAGACACATCGGAACAACGTCACTATGATGTCACTTACACTTAAAATCCAAACATTTAGCAGTCCAATGTTGGGATAACAGCACAAAAAGGGAATTCTTTATAAAGTGCATGAATGGCTGAGTATCACTGCTTTACTCTTTATCCATACGTTTGTCACAGAGAGCCATCAGCACTATAATCTTTTAAAAAAAGCTTTATTTGGAACAAACAGCACCGTTTTGAGGAATTAACCTCTTAGTCATGCTAATAATGTAATGATTACATTGCATTTAAATATTCTCCCTATGGCGCCAAACTGACCTCTCAGGGACCTAAGGTTGATGTTATATTTTTGGCTACCATGGGGGTGGTTAAACTTTTTAGTGGCAATCAGCCTGTTGCAAGTGGTGCAGTTTGGGCATCGAAAACAGCCCTTTTGTGTTATCCTTGAGTCCTCGTCTGAATAGCATCTAATGAGATCCGAGATAACCAGAAGATCTCAAAGGTTAGTGTTGCGTCTGAATCCAACTATAGGACTAGAGTTACCTTGCTACTAGATATGTGTTAACATGTAATGAGCCCATAAATAAGATCCAGATACTATTTATAATTATGAGTGATGATACCTTAATATGTTGTAAATCGTCTTAGTAGTACTACCTGTAGTGGATAGTACATTGATTGTCTGTATGTTATTCCGAGTTTGTATATTTCTGTGTGTATTCACCGATTGTTACTGCACATATTTACCTCTGTTGTTTAGATATACAGCTACAACAAGTGGTAATAGGCTTTACTAGTGGAGATTTGTTATTCACAATAGACGCTCACAATGTTTGGATTTTAAAAATGCTTTATTTGGAACAAACAGCAACGTTTTGAGGAATTAACCTCTTAGTCATGCTCATAATGTGATGATTACATTGCATTTAAATACTCTCCCTATGGCGCCAAACTGACCTCTCAGGGACCTAAGGTTGCCATCTAGTGGTTATACAAAATACCTACACCATTAAAAACAATTCATAAGTGATAACATTAAAAACACTGGGATAACAATTATCAAACAGCTGTAACTTTATAGCATTTGTAACACTTGTACCTATATAAGCAATCTTGTATCTGTTAAGTTAGCCTAAGTGATTCGCAGTATGTAGCTGCAAATATAGTAATTTACTTGAACTTTTATATGTGTCTATATGATAAGCAGAGCAAACAAATATTTAAGTACTCTAAACTAATGTTTTCAGGAATTCTGTGGAACAGTAACACTGTTATATGTCAGGACAGCAATTTCTTATTTACTTCATCATAAACTGGAGCTTGTTATTAAAAACATGAAAGATGGGGAGGGGGAGCCAACTGTCACAGAGGAAAGACATGTTACTACAGAGCTCCTGAGGCTTAGTTATTAAAACCATTATCTATAGTGTTTTAGGAACTTCTATATCCTGCCTATCAAGCTCTTAGGATGGGAGAACATTCCGCATACCTAATTTCTATTTTGGAAGGACTGATTGACAAAGCCAACAATCATTTTGGCAGCTTAAGAGCCAGCATTGTGGAACTCCGCAGCCAAGATGGCGCTGCTCACCTACCCAGTCTTGACACCCACGTGGCTGACTTTTCGTCTACAACACACTCTTCTGAGCCACCGCAAGACAAACATTTCAGTAGAGATCCAACTACAATCTTACCCGGCAACAATCTGTCACAAGCATGCCCAGCTGAATCGGTTCAAATAGGGGCCGCTGTGTCTGAGTCAGCGGAATATCTACAGATCGCGAAACAGCGCTCCCTGCTCTTTTTGCCTCCTTGCCCAAGTTGGCAAATACCGCTAACACCTAACATCCTCAAGGCTACAGACGGCGCAGAGAAATATTGCGGGCAGATAGGAGAGACCCTTCACTCACCGCTTGAGAAGTCCTGTGGCAGAGGTGAGGTTTCCCCGGAGGCCATTTGTCCCTGCATCTGCTCCGTGGCTCTCAACCTGGGGGATCACGGATTATCTGTCCATCTAATGCCGCATAAGGGTAATTTAGGGTTACACCGCTTCCTCCCTGCACTGATTGCTCAGGACTTAGCTCTATCTGGGGCCCATAGATCGGATGCCATACATCACATCGATGTACTGAAAGGCCATTTTGACCCGGGAGGCTGCTCTTAGAACACTTTAGAAAAGGAACTGTGATCTATCTAAACTTTGCCTATCTCATATTTGTTTCTGAAGTTGCCCAAAGGATATATACACTTACATTATTGAATGCTGAATATGACTATAACACTGGATTTTAAATCCGGACAAACTACATGTGTTTTCTTACTTTAATCACAATATCCCTTTAATTCAACTTACTTCCTACTAGGGGCTTACTATGTAACGTTATCTGCATACTAAAATGTTGCCGCTCCAATCTTGCAAGGGGTAATATAATGTTAAGCAGTGGAATATAAGACACACCATTTCCCTTCACTCCTTGGGCTGTTTGCATATATACTTACTAAGCTAATGGCACTTTACTGGGGACACACAGGTATAAGTTGGTTATATGAGGGTACAAATTGTGCTTGCTGTGACGTGTTATATACAGTCACGAAAGAAAGCATATCTAGATATTTTATTCTTAATGATGAGCCCCATTACTATTGGTGGAAAGTTATTTATATATCGAAATATTTTTCTCACTCTGTCTCCTTGCAGCCTACAATGAATAGGTACACTATAATCTGCGCACTAAGATAATGAGCCCCTGAGATATTACTACTTTTTTTGTAGCTCATATTATTATCCTTGCTGTCACTATTGAAATTACATTCGCTCCTATCTACATTATATAATAGGGTAAAACTTAAACTATTACAGCCAACGCCTAGCCATAGAAGGTCTGGAGTGGGTTAACCTATTGAAGTTTGTTACTGCCTCTAATGACTTAATTGAAGTTAGTTCTCATTCAGTTTAAAAGTTAGTTTTTAGTTTATTATTTGATCTAACTTCATTTCCGGATGGATTCCCTTAGGTATGCTGGTTCAGTCTCATGTATATTTAGTCCTGTCTTAAATTACCCCCTAACTTATAAGTAAGTGTTATGCCTAAATTTCAGTTGCTCCACAAAACATTTATTTACAATTAGATATTTACATATTTCCTATGTTTTGCATACTATGTTATTATTATTATTATGGTCCATTGTAGAATGAGTGTTATATGATCTTTTTGAACAAATTAAATTTTTCTATCCCTAAAAGGTAACCCAGAACTATCTCATCTGTTTCGGACATTATTGCGCTATAATTACCCCATATGAAGCATACAGAGTACCTATTGTACTCTCATGCCAATAGTAGTTAGTACCCTTTCACGTAATTGCTATGCCAGATTCATTTTGCCTCCGCTGTCTTCCAGCTATAACGCTATTATGTATGGCAGACTCAGTAAGTTTATTTACAGACGTTAGATCAGCTATATAAGCTGTTTCTTCATACTAATGACCTCCGTCACTCAGGTATATATTGATGTGTCCATAGAAATATTTTGTTGGACTTATACCAACCCATCTATTGTAATATTGTTTCCACTTAGGTGTTCTGGGATTACTCCACTTTCAATGTTTTTGGCTAATAGCTGTTAATAAGCATCCAGAAGGTCTATAATGCATAAACATGTTCTGATAATATTATTAACATTATGTATAGCACTTTTCACAAAACTCAGCCATAGAACTGTCTTAAAGCTGGGGTGGTGAGGTATAGGAAGGGTCATAGCTTACCATGTATATAGCTCACTGTGAATGCATATAGTAGACTAATCACTAGATCTTTTTATATGTGGCCTCTGTTGTGCGCCATGCTCTTATTTAAGAGTCCACATTGTATGCCAAATAAGTGTATCTGTAACCCCAGGTCTATATATCAACATCCCTTTTGACTTCATTTAGCCCCAACAATGCCGTAATCTTCCTCCTGTTGTATGACTTTAGCAGTATATTTGGGGAGCCATCTGCGGCCGAGGTGGCTTGCTATAGAGTTTCATGCTTTATGCCTACTACAGAGGTAGACCCTAACCTATGAGCTAACACAAGTGGGACTTTCCACTTAATTAAGTAGACCTGAACTAGCGCTTATATCCAGATTATTTTTTTTGGTTCAAGTAACCCCCCATGGGGACCAGAGACATATTATGCCATTCATACTTTGTCCCTTTATATCATATGGTCTGACCTTAACTTATTTCCCCACCCCCTATGTTTCAGCTCTTAGCAGCGTTCATTTGTTATTTAAAATGTTACTTCTCCCAGTTCCACTCAGGGTCTGACTATACCACTCTGGATATTCATCTCCCATCCTAGAGCTCTCTATACCATACAGCTAAATGGTACTATAGTATGCACCTTCAGAACATTTTAATTGGCTCCGCCCTCCCAACTCCCCCCCTTTATGAGCGGCTTTGGCCCGCTGCTATCCTTCCCCCCATATACTCAGGCCTACGGGAGGCCTGATGACAGCAAACCCCCTACCTCTCATTGCTTTTACCTTATAGAATATTACTTATTTTGGGGCAGAGACTGCTAGTTACTAGCTATTACTATTAAAAATCGAGGTTTCATCCCTATATGTTCCAGTCACACGTTTATAAATATAGTTCTATACTCTACATCCCAGATCACAAAAGTAGTACTATAATTTATGTCAACTTGTATTTATCTGTTTTTGATATAGATATATTTTATGACAATGACTCTTACTTCTACATAAACATGGTAATGCTTTGGATTAGAAATTGTAATAACAAATACTACATTGGTTTACCACTGCTTTATTCCAGGTTTTCCCTCATATGTGATCTATATGAGTTTTTTTCTTTTTCGCCATTGCTGTATGACTGGACATATTTTTCTTTTCTGTTATGTTGTTTATACTTAATGCCTCAATAAAAATTATTTAAAAAAAAAACAAAACAAAAAAAACATGAAAGATCAAAATCCCTATTAAGTCCTCTTGGGATCAATGTGTCAAAGTGGTGTATCCAGCACATTTCACTCTGTTTTAATACTATTTCTCTATTTGCTCCATTACGTTTAAAGTTAATATGCTCTATTATTTGCCACCTGAGTTGGCTAACTGCATGTCCTTTCTCTATAAAGTGCTTTGATAAGGGGGCATCTATGTTCTTTCTTCTAATGTTGGATCTGTGTTGTGTAAGTCTTTCTCTTATTAATTGGGTAGTCTCCCCCAAATAAATCAAAGAGCACGGGCACTTGATTAAATAAATGACATAACTACTATTACATGTATGGTACCCATTAATGTGGTATTCCTTGCCATTGTGAGGATGGTAGAAACTCTTGCACCTTATTATAGAGTTGCAGCTGGCGCAATTTAAACAAGGGTAACATCCCTTACTTTTATCCCCTATATAAGACTGTTTAATTTCTCTATCAGGACCTACATCAGATCTAACAAGTTGGTCTCTAATGTTACTAACTCTCCTGTAGGCCATCAATGGTGGTTCATTAAATTCTTTAATATGGGGATTACAATCTCTTAACACATGCCAGTTTCTTTTAATAGCTTTCCTAATAGCTTTTCTGGAAACAGAAAGGAAACAGACAAGAATACTCTGTTACAGTACACAAGTTTTCACCCTAAGAAACTCATTGAATCACTCCCAAAAGCCAGCTCACAAGAGTAAAAAGAATAGTCAGCAACGACACACTATGTAAAAAAAGACTTAATGAAATGGCAAACAAATTTATTACTAGAGGTAACCCACGTAGGTTAATTGAGGAAAAAATTTGAGAGATAGAACAACCCACACAAGGAAAATACCAACAGGAATTGAAGAAATCCAATAAATTGTTTTTTGTGTTGCAGTATAATCCACATAGTGAGGTTATTAGGAAAGCTATTAAAAGAAACTGGCATGTGTTAAGAGATTGTAATCCCCATATTAAAGAATTTAATGAACCACCACTGATGGCCTACAGGAGAGTTAGTAACATTAGAGACCAACTTGTTAGATCTGATGTAGGTCCTGATAGAGAAATTAAACAGTCTTATATAGGGGGTAAAAGTAAGGGATGTTACCCTTGTTTAAATTGCGCCAGCTGCAACTCTATAATAAGGGGCAAGAGTTTCTACCATCCTGACAATGGCAAGGAATACCACATTAATGGGTACCATACATGTAATAGTAGTTATGTCATTTATTTAATCAAGTGCCCGTGCTCTTTGATTTATTTGGGGGAGACTACCCAACTAATAAGAGAAAGACTTACACAACACAGATCCAACATTAGAAGAAAGAACATAGATGCCCCCTTATCAAAGCACTTTATAGAGAAAGGACATGCAGTTAGCCAACTCAGGTGGCAAATAATAGAGCATATTAACTTTAAACGTAATGGAGCAAATAGAGAAATAGTATTAAAACAGCGTGAAATGTGGTGGATACACCACTTTGACACATTGATCGCAAGAGGACTTAATAGGGATTTTGATCTTTCATGTTTTTAATAACAAGCTCCAGTTTATGATGAAGTAAATAAGAAATTGCTGTCCTGACATATAACAGTGTTACTGTTCCACAGAATTCCTGAAAACATTAGTTTAGAGTACTTAAATATTTGTTTGCTCTGCTTATCATATAGACACATATAAAAGTTCAAGTAAATTACTATATTTGCAGCTACATACTGCGAATCACTTAGGCTAACTTAACAGATACAAGATTGCTTATATAGGTACAAGTGTTACAAATGCTATAAAGTTACAGCTGTTTGATAATTGTTATCCCAGTGTTTTTAATGTTATCACTTATGAATTGTTTTTAATGGTGTAGGTATTTTGTATAACCACTAGATGGCAACCTTAGGTCCCTGAGAGGTCAGTTTGGCGCCATAGGGAGAGTATTTAAATGCAATGTAATCATCACATTATGAGCATGACTAAGAGGTTAATTCCTCAAAACGTTGCTGTTTGTTCCAAATAAAGCATTTTTAAAATCCAAACATTGTGAGCGTCTATTGTGAATAACAAATCTCCACTAGTAAAGCCTATTACCACTTGTTGTAGCTGTATATCTAAACAACAGAGGTAAATATGTGCAGTAACAATCGGTGAATACACACAGAAATATACAAACTCGGAATAACATACAGACAATCAATGTACTATCCACTACAGGTAGTACTACTAAGACGATTTACAACATATTAAGGTATCATCACTCATAATTATAAATAGTATCTGGATCTTATTTATGGGCTCATTACATGTTAACACATATCTAGTAGCAAGGTAACTCTAGTCCTATAGTTGGATTCAGACGCAACACTAACCTTTGAGATCTTCTGGTTATCTCGGATCTCATTAGATGCTATTCAGACGAGGACTCAAGGATAACACAAAAGGGCTGTTTTCGATGCCCAAACTGCACCACTTGCAACGGGCTGATTGCCACTAAAAAGTTTAACCACCCCCATGGTAGCCAAAAATATAACATCACTCTATAACGTGCACTACAACACATGTGGTGTATATGCTGATCTGTCCATGTGGTCTACATTAGGTGGAGAAGACCCAGGGGACTATTTGAGAATGGATGGCCAACCATCGAATGGCTATAAGACAGGCCATAAAGAAAGCTGGATCGGAACAACCAGTGGCCCGCCACTGGATGACGGCCAAGCATCCTGTATCCTCGGCTAGAGTGATCCTGATTGATCATATTCCCAAGTCATCACGTGGCAGTGATAGAAACAAACTGCTTCTAAAAAGAGAAGCGGAGTGGATGTTCAGGCTGGACACTATACACCCTAAGGGACTTAACTCTCTGCCTGATTTTGGTGCTTTAACATAAGTGATGGGAATGTGTTATGTGAAGGGTGTGGATTTAGCATGGTTTTGGATGGGACAGGGGTTGAGGTTGCCTTCTGTCTTTTGACTTGAGATATACCTCTAACCACTGTCTGTGGTTCTTGTATGTGAGCATGCAGATTACTGGTAGTTTGCATGGTCGCATCGATACCCCCTAGACCAGATGTTATGGCTTTCTCCCCCCGTAGAACACACACTCTTGTTATAACCAGGTGGCAGTATAGAGTTCCCTACCTTATTTTAAGTATAGTGTGCAATGATCTGTACATATGTTGCAATGTTCAGGTGCTATTTTGATCGATAATGTTACCTTGCTACTAGATATGTGTTAACATGTAATGAGCCGTAAATAAGATCCAGATACCATTTATAATTATGAGTGATGATACCTTAATATGTTGTAAATCTTCTTAGTAGTACTACCTGTAGTGGATAGTACATTGATTGTCTGTATGTTATTCCGAGTTTCTATATTCCTGTGTATATTCACCAATTGTTACTGCACATATTTACCTCTGTTGTTTTGATATACAGCTACATCAAGCAGTAATAGGCTTCACTAGTGGATATTTGTTATTCACAATAGACGCTCACAATGTTTGGATCTTAACCAGAAGTGACGTCATAGTGACGTTGTTCTGATGTGACTGGAACCGGAAATGACGCAACTTCCGGTGAAAATTGTATGTGGACACATATGGTCACGGACCGCCCACATGAAGTAAGGTGGTGATAGATAATTATAATAGAGTTGTAAACGGAATAGTAATTGAGTTTAGTTGATAAAATGATATAATTATGACACATTAGTTTGGGGATTTGTTTGGGCACCTGTCACCCAGAAGAGATATAAGTCAGCTTCCGGTGAGATTTGATTATGCCGCACATTCTGCCCAGAAGTGGATGTTCTAAACTTCCTGGGTTATACTTCTATATTCCCGGAAATGATGTAGATTTGGCACTTTCTTTGACAGGAAGAGGGAGGTACCTTGTATGTTTTTTCACTCTATTTAAGCACTGTTTGTATGTGTGATTTGTGTTCTGAAGAAGGGGAGACAATTCCCCGAAAACATCAATCCTGGTTTATTTCTGATTTTTTGTGACGAGAGATATATACAGTATATGTATATATATTTATTTTTCCCTACGGCAGAAATAAAATTAAGCATCTAAATGCCAATAAGTTGCCACTTTGTACAAATAAGACACCAAATATGCATTCTTTACAGCAGAAAAAGGTGAATGAGCATTCGTAATGCTAATAAGTCATCATAGATCCTTATTGGCAGCGGCAGAAAATGAAGATTCCCATATGTATTTATTTTCTACAGCCTCAATAAGAGGGCTTAAGCATCTGAAATGGTAATAAAACAAAATGTATGCTTACCTGATAAATTTCTTTCTCTTGTGGTGTATCCAGTCCACTGGTTCATCCATTACTTGTGGGATATTCTCCTTCCCAACAGGAAGTTGCAAGAGGACACCCACAGCAGAGCTGTCTATATAGCTCCTCCCCTAACTGCCACCCCCAGTCATTCAACCGAAGACAAGCAGGAAAAAAGGAGAAACTATAGGGTGCAGTGGTGACTGTAGTTTAAAAATAAAAAACACCTGCCTTAAAGTGACAAGGCGGGCCGTGGACTGGATACACCACAAGAGAAAGAAATTTATCAGGTAAGCATAAATTTTGTTTTCTCTTGTAAGGTGTATGCAGTCCACGGGTTCATCCATTACTTGTGGGATACCAATACCAAAGCTTTAGGACACGGATGAAGGGAGGGACAAGGCAGGAACTTAAACGGAAGGCACCACTGCCTGCAAGACCTTTCTCCCAAAAATAGCCTCTGAGGAAGCAAAAGTATCAAATTTGTAGAATTTAGAAAAAGTATGAAGCGAAGACCAAGTCACCGCCTTACAAATCTGTTCAACAGAGGCCTCATTTTTAAAAGCCTATGTGGAAGCTACCACTCTAGTGGAATGAGCTGTAATTCTTTCAGGAGGCTGCTGGCCAGCAGTCTCATAAGCTAAATGGATTATGCTTCTCAGCCAAAAAGAAAGAGAAGATGCCGAAGCCATTTGGCCTCTCCTCTGTCCAGAGTAGACGACAAACAATGCAGATGTTTGACGAAAATCCTTAGTAGCTTGTAAATAAAACTTTAAAGCACGAACCACGTCAAGATTGTGTAATAGACGTTCCTTCTTTGAAGAAGCATTAGGACACAGTGACGGAACAACAATCTCCTGATTGATATTCTTATTAGATACCACCTTAAGAAGAAACCCAGGTTTGGTACACAAAACTACCTTATCTGCATGGAAGATCAGATAAGGGGAATCACACTGTAAGGCAGATAACTCTGAAACTCTTCGAGCCGAAGAGATAGCTACCAAAAACAGAACTTTCCAAGATAAAAGCTTGATATCTATGGAATGTAGAGGTTCAAACGGAACCCCTTGAAGAACTTTAAGAACTAAATTTAAGCTCCATGGCAGAGCAACAGGTTTAAACACAGGCTTGATTCTAACTAAAGCCTGACAAAACGCCTGAACGTCTGGAACATCTGCCAGACGCTTGTGCAGAAGAATAGACAGAGCAGAAATCTGTCCCTTTAAGGAACTAGCTGACAATCCCTTCTTGGAGAAAGGATAATATCCTAGGAATCCTGACTTTACTCCATGAGTAACCCTTGGATTCACACCAATGAAGATATTTACACCATATCTTATGATAGATTTTCCTGGTGACAGGCTTTCGAGCCTGAATTAAGGTATCAATGACCGACTCAGACAAACCACGTTTTGATAAAATCAAGCGTTCAATATCCAAGCAGTCAGCCGCAGAGAAATTAGATTTGGGTGTTTGAATGGACCTTGGAGTAGAAGGTCCTGTCTCAGCAACAGAGTCCATGGTGGAAAGGATGACATGTCCACAAGATCTGCATACCAAGTCCTGCATGGCCACGCAGGTGCTATCAAAATCACTGAAGCTCTCTCCTGCTTGATCTTGGCAATCAGACGAGGGAGGAGAGGAAATGGTGGGAACACATAAGCCAGGCTGAAGGACCAGGGCACTGCTAGAGAGCATCTATAAGCGCTGCCTGGGGATCCCTTGACCTGGACCCATAACAAGGAAGCTTGGCTTTCTGACGAGACGCCATCAGATCCAGTTCTGGTTTGCCCCATAGTTGAATCAGCTGGGTAAATACCTCCGGATGGAGCTCCCACTCCCCCGGATGAAAAGTCTGCCGAGCAATTCTCTACTCGTGGGATATGGATAGCTGAGAGATGGCAAGAGTGAACCTATGCTCATAGAATTATCATTGAAACCTCCAACATTGCCAGGGGGCTTCTTGTTCCCCCCTGATGGTTGATATAGGCTACAGTCGTGATATTGTCCGACTGAAATCTGATGAACCTGACCGCAGCTAGTTGAGGCCAAGCCTGAAGAGCATTGAATATCGCTCTCAGTTCCAGAATGTTTATCGGAAGGAGGGCTTCCTCCTGAGTCCACGAACCCTGAGCCTTCAGGGAGTTCCAGACTGCGCCCCATCCCAGAAGGCTGGCATCTGTTGTCACTATAGTCCACTCTGGCCTGCGGAAACTCATTCCCCTGGACAGATGGACCCGAGATAACCACCAGAGAAGAGAATCCCTGGTCTCTTGATCCAGATTTAGCAGAGGGGACAAATCTGTGTAGTCCCCATTCCACTGATTGAGCATGCAAAGTTGCAGTGGTCTGAGATGTAGGCGGGCAAACGGAACTATGTCCATTGCCGCTACTATTAGGCCGATTACTTCCATACACTGAGCCACTGACGGCCGAGAAGTGGAATGAAGAGCACGGCAGGAAGTTAGAAGCTTTGATAACCTGACCTCTGTCAGAAAATTTTTCATTTCTACTGAATCTATCAGTGTTCCTAGGAAGGAAACTCTTGTGAGAGGGGAGAGAGAACTCCTTTCTTCGTTCACCTTCCACCCGTGAGACCTCAGAAAGGCCAGAACAATGTCCGTATGGGACTTGGCGATTTGAAAAGTCGACACCTGTATCATAATGTTGTCTAGGTAAGGAGCCACTGCTATGCCCAGTGGCCTTAGAACCGACAGTAGGGACCCTAGAACCTTCGTAAAGATTCTTGGTGCCGTGGCTAACCCAAAGGGAAGAGTGACTAACCCAAAGGGAAGAGCCACAAACTGGTAATGCCTGTCTAAGAAGGCAAACCTGAGGAACTGATGATGATCTTTGTGAATCGGAATGTGGAGATAAGCATCCTTTAAGTCCACGGTAGTCATATATTGACCCTCCTGGATCATAGGGAGGATGGTTCGGATAGTCTCCATCTTGAAGGATGGGACCCTGAGAAATTTGTTTAGGATCTTGAGATCCAAGATTGGTCTGAAAGTTCCCTCTTTTTTGGGAACTATAAACAGATTTGAATAGAAGCCCTGCCCCTGTTCCTCCCTTGGAACTGGGTGGATCACTCTCATAACCAGTAGATCTTGAACACAAAGTAAGAATCCCTCTCTCTTTATCTGGTTTACAGATAATTGTGAGAGATAAAATCTCCCCTTGGGAGATGAAGCTTTGAAGTCCAGAAGATATCCCTGGGAAATAATCTCTAATGCCCAGAGATCCTGGACGTCTCTTGCCCAAGCCTGGGCGAAGAGAGAAAGTCTGCCCCTACTAGATCCGGTCCCGGATCGGGGGCTACTCCTTCATGCTGTCTTAGAGGCAGCCGCAGGTTTCTTGGCCTGCTTCCCCTTGTTCCAAAACAACAGGGTAGGTATAAGATACAACGCTCAAATCTCAAATGCTATTCCCAAAAGGTAAGTGCACCTCCTAACATCAAACCAAAATATACAAAGAACAAGGGGATATGGGAATGCGCTGTAAAAAACAGCATATGAGAGGTAAAGAACTTTATAAGGAATGTAGATTACACAAGCTTATAATAAAAGTTTATAAATGTATTACAAATATTTGTATTACAATAAGCGATGCCAGCATCTGATACAGAGTAAAATAGTACAATTAAGATAAGGATCAACATATAATGTAAAACATCAGTGTGTAATGATGTAAGTAGCTGAAAAAATATATGTTTCAAAATAGTGATTAGAGTGTTTGGTCCAGCTGTTTATATGAATGCAGGTATAACTTGGGTGATTCCCTCTGCGTTGTTTATAATTTTTCCCCTTGTTCCAAGCCTGGTTAGGTCTCCAGACTGGTTTGGACTGGGCGAAATTTCCCTCTTGTTTTGCATTAGAGGAAACTGAAGCTGCGCCACTCTTGAAGTTTCGAAAAGGAACGAAAATTATTCTGTTTGGTCCTTAACTTATTGGACCTATCCTGAGGAAGGGCATGACCCTTTCCTCCAGTAATATCAGAAATGATCTCCTTCAGACCAGGCCCGAATAGGGTCTGTCCCTTGAAGGGGATGTTAAGAAGCTTAGACTTTGAAGTAACGTCTGCTGACCAGGACTTAAGCCATAGCGCCCTACGTGCCAAAATGGCAAAACCTGAATTCTTAGCTGTTAGCTTGGCTAAATGAAAAATGGCGTCAGAAATAAAGGAGTTAGCTAATTTAAGAGCTTTAATCCTGTCTAGAATATCATCTAGCGGTGTCTCCACCTGTAGAGCCTCCTCAAGAGACTCAAACCAAAAAGCCACTGCAGCAGTAACTGTGGCAATGCATGCAAGAGGCTGGAGAATAAAACCTTGATGTATAAAAATTTTCTTAAGGAGACCCTCCAATTTTTTATCCATAGGATCTAGGAAAGCACAACTGTCCTCGACGGGGATAGTTGTACGCTTAGCTAGGGTAGAGACTGCTCCCTCCACCTTAGGAACCGCCTGCCACGAGTCCCGTATGGCGGCATCTATGGGAAACATCTTTTTGAAAGCAGGAGGGGGAGAGAACGGCACACCTGGTCTATCCCATTCCTTAGTAATAATTTCCGAAAACCTCTTAGGGACTGGAAAAACATCAGTGTAAACAGGCACTGCAAAGTATTTGTCCATTTTACACAATTTCTCTGGAACCACAATGGGGTCACAGTCATCCAGAGTCGCTAAAACCTCCCTAAGCAATAAGCGGAGGTGTTCAAGCTTAAATTTAAACGCTGTCATTTCAGAATCAGACTGAAGTAACACCTTCCCTGAGTCTGAAATGTCACCCACAGATAGAAGCTCACCTGCCTCGGCTTCTGAGCATTGTGAGGGTATATCGGACACAGGTATTAAAGCCTCAGAAAGCTCTGTATTAGTTCTAGCCCCAGAGCTGTCTCGCTTTCCTTGTAACCCTGGCAGTTTGGAGAATACCTCTGAGAGGGTAGCATTCATAACTGCCGCCATGTCCTGTAAGGTAAAAGAATTAGACGCGCTAGATGTACTTGGCGTCACTTGAGCGGGAGTTATAGGTTCTGACACATGGGGAGAGCTAGATGGCATAATCTCCCTCTTTTCAGTCAGAGAATCCCCTGGAGATAAATCTTTAAGCGCCATAATATGGTCTTTATAGTTTATAGAAATATCAGTACATTTGGTACACATTCTAAGAGGGGGTTCCACCATGGCTTCCAAACATATTGAACAAGGAGTTTCCTCTATGTCAGACATGTTTAACAGACTAGTAATGAGACAAGCAAGCTTGGAAAACACTTTAATAAAGGTGAAACAGCAATTAAACAAAAACGTTACTGTGCCTTTAAGAGAAAAAAATTAGCACTTAAACTGCAAAACAGTGTAAAAATACAGTAAGGTCTTTGAATTTTTTACAGTGTGTGTTAGGGACTAAATCAACATTGCACCCACTTGCAAATGGATGATTAACCCCTTAGGCCCCAAACCGGATTGAAAAACGTTAAAAAACGTTAAAAGTTAATTGAGCACCTTGCCACAGCTCTGCTGAGGCTCCTACCTGCCCTCAAATACGATTTTGTGCAGAAATAACCCCTTTGAAATGGTCCTCAGATGCCAGAGGACTTCTCTAGGGAAGCTGGATGTCTCAGTCTGAATTAAAACTGCGCAGTTAGAGCACTAAAATAGGCCCCTCCCACCATGTACTGGATGTCAGAGGGGCCTTAAGAAAATACTCCTAGGAGTATCTGACTAGCCATGTGGAAACTAGGCCCCAAATAAAGACTTATCTCCCTCAGAGAAAAAACGTCCTATTTATGAAATCATGTAAACGTTTTGTCACTAAGTAATATGAGTATTAACATGAGTATTGCCCTGTTTTGTAAGCATGATCCCAGTCGCTGTTAAATCACTGCATCAGGCTTACCTCAAATACACAAGGCTCTGTCAGCATTTTCTAGAACCTATTCATCTCTCTAGAAATAAAAATACTGAACATACCTCAAAGCAGGTAATCTGCAGACCATTCCCCCAACTGAAGTTTTCCCATATTCTTCAGTTATGTGTTAGAACAGCAATGGACCTTAGTTACAAACCACTAAGATCATCAAACCTCCAGGCAGAATTCTTCTAATTTCTGCCTGAGAGTAAAACAGTACAACGCCGGTACCGTTTAAAAATAACAAACTCTTGATTGAAGGTAAAACTACACTAAGTCACCACATATCTCTTGATACTTCCTCTCTTGTCGAGAGTTGCAAGAGAATGACTGGGGGTGGCAGTTAGGGGAGGAGCTATATAGACAGCTCTGCTGTGGGTGTCCTCTTGCAACTTCCTCTTGGGATGGAGAATATCCCACAAGTAATGGATGAACCCGTGGACTGGATACACCTTACAAGAGAAATTCCTTTATACATTTATTTTCCACATCAGAAAAAGATTATGATGAGGCATCTGTAATGGTAAGAAGACACCCTATAAATGTATATCTTACCACAACAAAAGTGTGTTTAAACACACATTGTTTACTAAATACGTCATAAGAGGGTTAAAGTATTTGAAAATGTAAACCGGGCAGCAATAGCACACACTGGGGCCGATTTATCATCGGTCTGTCTGAAGAAAGATTCTTTTTAAAGTGTTTATTTCACAACTTACTTGTATTGGTTTAGTGGTTTTACCATAGAGATTTAGTACTAAATTAGAATTATATTTAGTATAAAGTAAAAATATTTTAAACTAATGAATAACCATATTTTGGCGACCATTTTAGAGACATGATATTTACTTGTTGTCTTGGTCCCATCTAAATGTGTTGTTTTTTTTTACAAACAAAAGCTTAACAGTACTTTGTTTTCTTACAAATAAGATAGTTGTTTGCTAAGTGGACCAGCATTTATTTAACAGTTGCCCAAGTCAGGTTAAAGTGATTGACTTCTGCTCCTTTATAAATGGAATATAATGTCCATTTTATAAAGATTGTAATTTTCTTGCACATTATTTTTTTTTTTTACAAAGGATTCAATTATGTAAATTATATCACATAGAGCTGTAGCTTTCACTATACATATGTTAATGTAAATTCCTTCCTGTTGGGGGAAGGTGCAGGAAGGTAGGTTGGCAAGTTATTTTGTGAGTGTGACACACTATTTGAAAAATTACAAGTAATATAGTTTAGTGCAATATTTTAAAAGCACAAACATTTTTTTAACATGTTTCACTGTTTAAACTAAAAACATCTGAAGGGTGTTTAATTTAGCCTGCATTTTCAATTTGGTCTATATTTTAGGACTCAAATGTTTTTTGTTTGTTTTTTTAAATGCTTGATTTCTGCTCCTTATATACAAAGTTGTCTCCTTTACAGGAGCTTAAGGTTGCTTAACTTCTGTTTAGTCTGGTGTTCCATTGCCCTATAGATATGATAATTCCTTGCATTTGGGGCAGGTTAAATAGGTCTTGCAAACTATGCTGTGAGAGACACACTATTCAGAGTCTGTTCCCCAGATTTAAAATAAAAATATTGAGCAGTGGTTAGGAAAACGAAAATGTAACTATATTACCAAATCTGCTGGAAAGCAGACCTGCTTATAAACAGATCTAATTACTACCCCTACTAGATGCTAGCTAACTGCTATGTCCTTTGTTGTGTAAAATTAGCATCTCAATGGTACCTTGTACATTCTGTGTTAACATTTTTTAAAAAGAAAACTACTATGCTGTGAGAGACACAGTATTCAGAGTCTGTTCCCCAGATTACATTCAGTGGTTAGGAAAATATTGATACTAGTGTATATATACTAGTCACACCTACTGTCACAAAGAAGAGACCCAAAACAAGTGATAAAACAAGATAATATGCCACTGGGTCCCACTAAAAACCGAAGTTCTGTTCCAATTGCCCCTGTCATAATATATGAGCATTTTAACACCCCAAAAGTTCCTACAGGTTTTTCAAATCGGACTAGGCCAATGACTGTAGCAGATAAAGACATTTTTTTCAGAAATGGTGGGGCACAATCCCCACAAACAGCTTTAATAACTTTTCACATTGGTTTCACAAGGGATCTGAAAAAAGCCATACAATTAGGTATGAGCATGCAGGAATAGACAGAATTGCTTCAAGATGCCATGGGCCCCTATGCCAACAGGTTATTAGGATTCACCTCAAGCATATCTGATCGGGCTGGGAGAATAGTTAAAACCTTTTTCAATTTTACTAGTCTAGAAAAAGAGATTAGTGAAATTACTATGAGACCTCTAGATGGGCCATTTGAAGTAGCAAAGAGTTTTATTCTTGTCTGTGTTGGGCCAGCCACAGACCCAAATGGTCTGGGGGTCACCAGCCCACATACAGAGGGTACTTGAAGTTCTCCCTAGAAAATGTCAGGAGTTTGTAAAGCTGTATGATTCAAACTCCACAAACTTAGATATGGTGCTCACTAGAGCCGAGAAGTGGTGGAATTATCACCCATACACCATTAAGGCAATTTCTGCAGTGAAACAGTCAATGGAGAACAATCTGAATATTCACAGGCAGGAATCAGAGAGGAGTAACAGAAGGAATGTTTGGGGATATCAATAGTAGAGGATCAAATACAGGAAACTGGAGAGACAGGAATTTAAATGGTGATATTAACAGAGGAGAAAATAAGTATAAAAATTGGAGGCTGAGGCCAAATGAGATAAGCAATAAGGCCAACTTAAGTTATTGTGAACTCAAACAACAAAACAGGAGAATGAGAGATGAAATTGGGTTTCTAAAGAAACAGCTGACAGAGCTGGAGTGCTCAAATTAAATAATTATATTTAGTTTATAAGCATATTTGTTTGCAGTGCATTTGTATCATGTAATGTGTACTTTAGTTTAAGTTCAATTAATAATTTTATGTCTTTTCATTATTAAGTTTTAACTATGCCAATATTTAGAATGCAGTTAATTGATGCATTTTTTTTCTAAAAAAACCCAAAACAGATACCTTCATTGTGATTAGTTTTGGGAGGCCACATGCAAGAAAATTTCCATGTAAACTATCTGAAGTCTTATCTTGCAGGAAGAAAATCAATGAAGACAGAGGCTTCTCACCTTTCCTCCCAGATTTTCCCAATAACACATATTATAGGTTGTTGTTTTTCAGGTGTCATCAGGACTGATCTTACCATGAAGCTATGATGGTGGCGTTGGACAAGTTAAATAAGTATAAAATGTATCACAATGGAGATGTAAAATGGGGCATTAAGCCAAAATAATATATAGCATAAATGGGTAAATAATCATATAGGACAAGCAACGTAAGTTTAAGTAAGGGGGCGAGTGGGATGATGCAATGATAGAGGCACATTCCAACTTGAACTTAATAACCGTGAATGGGGTTTCTACTGCAGTGTTGTAGTGTGAAGTAAATATATTCCTGGTTTTAATCTCTTTTCGTTCCTTCGAGGGTCCTGAAAAAAACTAAGTTGCTCAAAGAGAGGTAATTGGTGAAGCAAAAGCAAAAGATGACAACAAAGAACTTCAGTGAACCAAAATATATTATTTATATTTTTTTACAGGCACAATTCACACTTTATTAATAAAGATTTTACTACACGCATACCCATCTAATGTACCCACACTCACGCACTCATATAGGAACTTTTTTCCCAATTTTAAAACCATTGTATAAATGTTGCTAATGGGGTTTAGCATAGGATTTTGTGTTTCTATGTATAATTTTAAATGAATTTTCTTAATGAATTGTATAAAGTTAAACTAGGAATTGACAGTCCTAGGAAAGTACAGAAGAGCTCATATCGCCAAGGGAATGATGTTCCAAAGGGATGGTGGGAGAATTTTCCCTGTAAGGTTTTCGCTCCCACTGTGTTCTTCTGTACTAGTGGGTATAACTAGAAAACGGGGCAACATAGGAGAAGAAAAAGTGAGGGAATGTGGTGACATTTTATGACTGGAATATTAAAATATAGCTCACAGATTTTATACCTGGCAATTCACATAGCTAGTTTTAAAATTGAATATTCAAGTAGTTCTTTGGCCTAGTGTCTGTCTAAGTAGGACACTCCCAATAGCCTTTGAGTGGCATTTGATAAACCACTCCCTATTGAATTGGGGTATAAAAAACTGGAACACCAAAACCTCTCTCTCTTCTTATCCTGCTCCTGCTGAAAAGATGGATGATGTTGGACACATTATAGAATCATGCTAAGTATTTCTGGGATAATATTCTGTGTAGCAGTGTTGCAAAAATTGGGGTTGTAGTAGAGTTGCCCTGTTTTATTATTTGGACTGTTTTGCTGTAAAATAGATATGTATATATACCTGTAAATCTTTGTCTTATTATTAAAGGGACACTGAACCCAAATTTTTTCTTTCATGATTCAGATAGAGTATGCAATTGTAAGCCACTTTCTAATTTACTCCTATTATCAAATTCTCTTTATTATCTTGGTATCTTTATTTGAAATGCAAGAATGGAAGTTTAGATGCCGGACCATTTTTGGTGAACACACAATGTTGTTCTTGCTGAACATTGCTGAAAATTAATAATAGAAGTAAATTAGAAAGTTGCTTAAATTTGCATGCTCTATCTGAACCACGAAAGATAATTTTGGGTTCAGTGTACTTTTAACATATATTGATTCCTAATAAACTGTTTGGAAACAATGGACACCCTCTCAAAAAAAGGAGTTTATTTCACAACTAACAACTAATTAACCCTTTCGTGTCAGGGCTAAAGTGCCTACATCGGAACAACTGTTCTGATGTAGACAAATTGAAACCACGCGATCGTGGATACGATCGCGAGATTTCAATTATTGGATCGCGTCTGGGGGGCGTCCCTACAACCCTAGGAACACCCTCCAGACTGCGATCAAATCCTGACAGCACAGAAGGCTTCAGGACAGCGGTTAGCTATGACGTTCTATTCCGTCTTAACGGCTTTAAAGCCCAGTCTAATTATGACGGAATAGAACGGCATAACGGCTTTAAAAGGCTAATAACCACATGGAGGCTCTTTTTAAAGTGTTTATTCCACAACTTACTTGTATTGGTTTAGTGGTTTTACCATAGAGATTTAGGACTAAATTAGAATTATATTTAGTATAAAGTAAAAATATTTTAAACTAATGAATAACCACACTAGAGAGCTGACAAGGATACAAAGCTATGTGATTACAATGCACAATAACTGGTCTGACCTGTTAACTTGGGCGGAATTCATTCGTAATAGTGTTATTAATGCTTCCTCCCAGTCTTCCCCGTTCATGGCAAACTATGGGTTTCAACAATCCTTGTTGCCTGATTCTTTTATATCTCAGGGTATTCCGGCTTTGGAGGAGCATCTCCAGCAACTCTGTTCCACTTGGGTGCAGATTAAGGATTGCCTTTGTCATTTAAAGCTGCGACAAAAGTCCCAGGCCGTAAGTGTCTACCTGCCAGGTCGGGGACAGGCTTTGGCTGTCCTCCTGCAACTCAAACCTTCATGTGCCTTCCAATAAACTGGTTCCCCCTTATGTTGGGCCTTTTCGAATACTCAGACGAATCTGATTGCCTACTCTCTTGTATAAGAGAAACCCCTCAAGAGGAGAAGAGGAAGGGAACTAGAGCTCTTGGGAAGGGGTTTTCCTTTCAGATAGGCCTAGGTATCACTGAAAGGCAGTGCCTTAATACCATAATGTATAGTCAAGAAATAGGGAGAGGGAAAGAGGTATTATCAATGGCACACTCATTTACAAGAGCCTAGATTACTAAAACGGAAAGGGTGTAGGAGGACTGATTCAGAATAAAATATAACCTTTATTAATACATTATATTAATACAATTTCTTTATCGTGTGTTTTATTTACCAAGTAGCAAATAGGAATCGAATAAAACACTTTTTATTGTTATACTTGTATGTTTATAAAGCACCAAAGGGACTTTTCCTTAAGACCTCATTTCATAGGGCTCTATAATGTTATAATGGCTATGGGGTGTTATGCCCTGCTTCTTGGAGCCATTATTGGAATTGGTTATACTGGATCTTCAATGGTACCATCATCTAAGAGGGTTTATAGATATGGACCGAAGCTTAGTTGTTCATTAAGGCCTTTAGGGGGCATAGTTTGTAACCAGAATATCCATTTTGTATCTTCTTTTAGGAGCATGGTTTCTATGTCCCCTCCTCTTATTCCTGGTTTCACTTTTTGGAGGATCCAGCATTTTAGGTCTGCTTTACTTTCGTGATTAATTAGGAAATGTTTAAGCACTGTTGTGATTTTCCTTCCCTTTTCTAAATCGTTTTTAGCATTGCGGATATTTCCAAGGTGCGCACCTAACCTGGTCCTTAATTCTCGGGTCGACATCCCCACATATTTTTTGCTACAAAAACATTCAATACAATAGATGATGTTGTTTGTACAACAGTTATAGATATCATTCATGTATCTAATTCCTTTTGGAAAAGCTTCCATTTGTTTGATATTACTCATATATGGACAAAATTTACATGACCCACAGGGATAGATGCCCTTGAGGTTGTCTTTCCTTTTGTTAATGTGTTTAACAAAATGGCTTCTTACGATTTTGTCCCTTAATGTGGGAGCTCTTCTCCAAGAGATTGATATTCTGTGACCTATTTTTTTAGCGAGATCATCATCCGTGTGAAGTATGTGGAGATGTTGATTCAAAATTTCCGCAATTTCTTTGTGGGATTCATTAAAGGTTCCAATGAACCTCACTTTGGAATCCTTATTCTCCTTTCTCTTCGGTACCAAGAGGTCTGATCTTGCTGTGTGAAGAGACCTATGATAGGCTTTTTTAAGGATAGAATTGGAGTAACCCCTTTCTTTTAATCTCATTCTAAGATCTTTCGCTTGTATTTTGAAGTTCTCTATTTCTGAACAATTACGTCTTAGGCACAAAAACTCACCATAAAGAATTGCTTTTTTTGGTGGATTCGTGGTGTGCGCTTTCAAATCTTAAAATAGAGTTAGTGGCTGTCTCCTTTCTATACAGATTGGTTTCAATTTTCCCAAACATATCTCTGGATATACTCAGATCCAGGAATGTTACTTTGTCATAATTGATCTCATATGTTAATCTGAGATTCAGATAATTGAAATTCAGTTCTTCTATGAAGTTTCTGAAGGTATTTATGTCTCCTTTCCACAGTATAAATACATCATCGATGTATCTCAGTCATACCAGAATATGCTCCATATATTTGGCCATCTTTTCTCCAAACACGGTTTCCCGTTCCCACCATCCAAGGTACAGATTAGTGTACGTTGGGGTGCAAGCTGTCCCCATTGCGGTGCCTCTTATCTGGAGATAAAATTTGTCATTAAAAACAAAATAATTATGGCAGAGAACAAATTTGAGTAGCTGTAGTATAAAAAGGTTTTTGTCTATGCATTCTGATGCTTCCATTTTCAAGAAGTAATCCGCTGCAAAACAGCCCCAATCATGATCAATTGATGTGTATAGGGATTCCACATCACATGTGGCTAGAAAAGTCTCTTCATCCAAAGAAATACCTTCTATTCTGCGTAAAACATCCATTGTGTCTCTGACATAGGAGGGTAATGATAACACAATATCCCTTAGTCTGAAATCTATGTACCTGGAGGCTTGTTCACATAAGCTCCCTATGCCAGAGACAATTGGTCTCCCTGGAGGTGTAAGCTTATTTTTCTGTATTTTTGGAAGGAGATATAATGTTGCCATTTTGGGTCTGTCAACGGTCATATACTTGTATTCCTTGCTATCAATAATTTCAATATTTTTAGCTTTCTCAATTATGTTTTTATATTTGGTCAGGAAATCTGACAGTGGTTTGTAACACTTTTGGTCTTCTAACTGTCTGAGTGCCTCAATTACACACATATCCTTTGGCCATAAAATGATGTTCCCACCCTTGTCCGATTTCTTCACAATAACATCTGGCCATGTTTGTATTTATTTGAGTGCCAATTGTTCTGGTTTGTTCAGATTGGAGATTCCTTTCCTCTGTAGTTTGAGAATATCCTTGCTTACTACTTTTAGATATGTGCCAATTTGTGGGAATTGTGACACTTGTGGCATAAAAGTGGATTTTATTTTAGACATCCAATCAGGGGAAGTGGTGACGTTTTTGTCATTCTCTTCCAAGAGAGATACTAGATTACGTAATGCTATTTCGTCCAGATTGCTGTCATCGTGTCTAGTGTGTAATTTGCTCAGAATGCAAATCTTTGATTGTTTCAAAGTGATTCAAACTCTGTGTGGGAGAAAAAGATAATCTCCTGGTTAGAACGCTCAGTGGGAGAGATTATTTGGAGGTTCTCAGAGTTTACCATCGTGGGCTCCTACCCCAATCCTCCCTGTTCCCCCCATTGTTTTTGTATCCCCATCTGGTCCTGTTTCTGAGGTTTCTGTCTTGGCTGCCCGCCCCTTCTTTTTCTTTAGTTTTTTTGGGGTCCTCTTTTTGATAAGATAGCTTGTCTTTCGCTTGCACTTTGTACTAACAAAGTTCTATTTGGATTTTCATCGGTATCCTCTGCTGCAGAGGATTCACATTCAGAGGATGCTACATCGTCTTTGTTCTTGTTAGATGGGAGATAATTCCTTCTCCGTCTGGGGGTTAATTTCGTCCCACGTAAAGACACAACCTTTTTCAAAGTCCATAATGTCCCTAGTGTGTTTATCACATTTTGTCTGTATTTTCTCTTTCTCTTTTATGTCTAATTCTGCTCTTAAGTTTTTATAAGCAGTCTTGAAATGATCTAATATTTCAAATTTATGTAATTTTATATTTAAGTCAGAGATCTCTTTACTTAATTCCTCTATTATCTCAGTCTCATAATCAGAGAGGATGGCCACTAGCACTTCTGAGCACGATATTAGTGCCTGTTCCCATCTACCTCTGTAGCTTTCTATATGAAAAGGAGAATGTGGGGGAAAGTCTCACTCTTAATCCTCTAGGGATAATGTGTTTTGCCAAGTAGCGATCATAGGTGCTTTTGTTCCACACAGAACGTGTGTGTTTCCTTAGTAGATCCCCAGAAGTTTTAATCCCGTTTCCCAATTATTAATTTCTTTATTGGGATTACCCTCGGCTGAGAAATTAGAAAAAGTTTTGTCAATATTAGCTTGGCGTTCTTTTTTTCTAAGGAGTAAGTCGTCCATCAAATTTATGGATGTTATATTATTCCCAGAGAGATTACTGAACAGTCCAAAAGATATGACTATTATAAGAGAAACCCCTCAATTAAGAGGAGAAATGGAAGGGAACTAGAGCTCTTGGGAAGTGGTTTTCCTTTCAGGTAGGCTTAGGTATCACTGAAAGGCAGTGCCTTAATACCAAAATGTATAGTCCCTCTGACAGTGAAATGTAAACAATACATATCACATGAGTACGTGAGGTTATGACTATACTATGATTGGCAATCATAATAATGTGTCCGGGACACACCTCCTCCCGGATTGGCTGGTGGTCATATAAAAGGGTAACAGCAAGGACTATTTGTGCCTTTGATAAAGCAGTCGGCGAAACGCACATCAGGCGTTCGCACTGCTTCTCCTATGCATTATTAGTCTAATTTAGTTTAACTTAAAACTTATCTGTGTATGATTTTGTTGGCCTTAACTGGCATTTTAGCACCTATAGAACAGTTACAGATCGCAATAAGCATTATCTACCTAGTGGGGTTTTGTTGTGTTATACATTGCCGTAATTTTTGGATACATTTTACCTCTGGCAGGTGTCATATACAACGCAATGCAACTCCTACCGCTCCCTGTTCTTATACTGTAGATCTGTAGACTACACTCTAGGTAGGCTGTAAGAGAATCGAGAGGGATATATTCCCAACCTTTCTGCATATGTAGCCTATTTTTATTGGTCTTAATCAACATTACAGCCCTAATACCTATAGAACAGTAACTAACTGCAAAGGCCTCTGATATTTAGTGGGGGCTGTCTGCTAAACATTTATATGATATATATAAATATATACTATCCCTGGCAGTTGCAATACGTAGCGTAGTGCAGCATTACATCTGCTACTCCTCATTCTTACACTGTAGATCTCTAGACTACTAAATAGGTGACTTATAATTTTAAAGGGATACCTTTAAATCCTCAATATTTTTTACTTGTATTTAAATAACTCCCAGCATAGGAGAAGTGTGCGCCAAGTGTTTTTCTCTCTAAACACGTTTTTATACTCTTCCTCTTTTCTTCTTACTTATAGAATTTATTGGATTAATTTTTTTATCATCCCCATCTAAACACTAGCAAGTAAAAGGGGCATAAATAACAGCTATTTAAATACACTACTTGAACATATTTGTTTTTTCCCCCCTATTTTACCTGCTCTGTTTTGTATATAATAATATTGTACATATTACCACAATATCATGCTTTTTATAATGTATTAATAAAGGTTATATTTTATTCTGAATCAGTCCTCCTACACCCTTTCCGATTTAGTAATCTAGGCTCTTGTAAATGAGTGTGCCATTAAAAAACAGAATTTATGCTTACCTGATAAATTACTTTCTCTTACGGTGTATTCAGTCCACGGATTCATCCTTACTTGTGGGATATTCTCAATCCCTACAGGAAGTGGCAAAGAGAGCACACAGCAAAGCTGTCCATATAGCTCCCCTCAGGCTCCGCCCCCCCAGTCATTTGACCGACGGTTAGGAGAAAAAGGAGAACCATAGGGTGCAGTGGTGACTGTAGTTATTATAAATTAAATTTTAACCTGACTTAAATGTCAGGGCGGGCCGTGGACTGAATACACCGTAAGAGAAAGTAATTTATCAGGTAAGCATAAATTCTGTTTTCTCTTACTTGGTGTATTCAGACCACGGATTCATCCTTACTTGTGGGATACCAATACCAAAGCAATAGGACACGGATGAAGGGAGGGAACAAGTCAGGTAACCTAAACGGAAGGCACCACTGCTTGCAAAACCTTTCTCCCAAAAATAGCCTCCGAAGAAGCAAAAGTATCGAATTTGTAAAATTTGGCAAATGTATGCAGTGAGACCAAATCGCTGCCTTACAAATCTGTTCAACAGAAGCCTCATTCTTGAAAGCCCATGTGGAAGCCACAGCTCTAGTGGAATGAGCTGTAATTCGTTCAGGAGGCTGCTGTCCCGCAGTCTCATAAGCCAAACGGATGATGCTTTTCAGCCAAAAGGAAAGAGATGTAGCAGACTCTTTCCTACCTCTCCTCTTACCAGAATAGACAACAAACAAGGATGATGTTTGTCTGAAATCTTTAGTTGCTTTTAAATAGAATTTTAAAGCACGAACCACGTCAAGATTGTGTAAAAGTCGGTCCTTCTTAGAAACTGGATTAGGACACAGAGAAGGAACAATGATTTCCTGGTTAATATTCTTATTAGAAACCACTTTTGGAAGGAAACCAGGTTAGGTGCGTAAAACAACCTTATCTGCATGGAACACCAGATAGGGTGAATTACACTGCAAAGCAGACAATTCAGAAACTCTTCGAGCAGAAGAAATGGCTACTAAAAACAAAACTTTCCAAGATAAAAACTTAATATCTATGGAATGCAAAGGTTCAAACGGAACCCCTTGAAGAACTGAAAGAACTCAATTTAGACTCCATAGAGGAGCCACAGGCTTGTAAACAGGCTTGATTCTGACTAGGGCCTGTGCAAACACCTGAACGTCTGGTACAGCAGCCAGACGCTTATGTAACAGAATAGACAGAGCAGATATCTGTCCCTTTAAGGAACTAGTTGACAGACCCTTCTCCAATCCTTCTTGGAGAAAAGACCATATCCTTGGAATCCTAATCTTACTCCACGAGTAACCCTTGGATTCACACCAACAAAGATATTTCCGCCATATCTTATGGTAAATTTTCCTGGTGACAGGCTTTCTGGCCTGTATCAGAGTGTCTATAACTGATTCAGAGAAACTAGATTTGGATGCTTGAAAGGATCTTGAATTAGAAGATCCTGCCTCAATGGCAGTTTCCATGGTGGGACCGATGACATGTCCACTAGGTCTGCATACCAAGTCCTGCATGGCCACGCAGGCGCTATCAGAATTACTGAAGCCTTCTCCTGTTTGATTCTGGCTACTAGCCGAAGGAGAAGAGGAAACGGTGGAAAGACATAAGCTAGACTGAACGACCAAGGCGCTATTAATGCATCCATCAATGCCGCCTTGGGATCCCTGGATCTGGATCCGTAAAGGGGAAGTTTGGTGTTCTGACGGGACGCCATCAGATCCAATTCTGGAATGCCCCATAGCTGAGCAAAAACCTCCAGGTGGAGTTCCCACTCTCCCGGATGGAAAGTCTGACGACTTAGAAAATCCGCCTCCCAGTTGTCTACCCCTGGGATGTGAATTGCAGAAAGATGGCAGGAGTGATCCTCCGCCCATTTGATGATCTTGGATACTTCCTTAATCGCTAGGGAACTTTTTTGTTCCTCCCTGATGATTGATGTACGCTACAGTTGTGATGTTGTCCGACTGAAATCTGATGAATTTGGCCTCCGCTAGTTGAGGCCACACCTGGAGCATATTGAATATCGCTCTCAACTCCAAAATGTTTATCGGAAGAAGAGATTCTTCCTGAGACCATAGTTCCCTAAGCCTTCAGGGAGTTCCAGACCGCACCCCAGCCTAACAGACTGGCCTCGGTCGTGACAATGATCCACTCCGGTCTGCGGAAACTCATTCCCTGAGACAGGTGATCTTGAGACAACCACCAGAGAAGAGAGTCTCTGGTTATCTGGTCCATTTGTACTTGAGGAGACAAATCTGCGTAATCTCCATTCCACTGTTTGAGCATGCACAGCTGCAGTGGTCTGAGATGAATTCGGGCAAAAGGGACTACGTCCATTGCCGCAACCATTAAATCAATTACTTCCATGCACTGAGCCACGGAAGGCCGAGGAATGGAATGAAGAACTCAGCAAGTATTCAGCAGTCTTGACTTCCTGACCTCTGTCAGAAAGATTTTCATTTCTACCGAGTCTATTAGTGTTCCCAGGAAAGGAACCCTTGTGAGCGGGGACAGAGAACTCTTTTCTACGTTCATCTTCCACCCGTGAGACCTTAGAAAGGCCAGAACGATGTCCGTATGAGCCTTGGCTCTGTGAAAGGACGACGCCTGTATTAATATGTCGTCTAGGTAAGGTGCTACTGCAATGCCCCGCGGTCTTAGTACCGCTAGAAGGGACCCTAGCTGTTTGCCCAGGAAGGCGAACCTTAGGAACTGATGGTGATCTTTGTGGATAGGAATATGTAGATACGCATCCTTTATATCCACGGTAGTCATATATTGACCCTCCTGGGTCATCGGCAAGATTGTCCGAATGGTTTCCATCTTTGAGGAATTTGTTTAGAATTTTTAAATCCAGGATTGGCCTGAAAATTCCCTCCTTTTTGGGAACTACAAACAGGTTTGAGTAAAAGCCCAGACCTTGTTCTACAATTGGAACTGGGTGTATCACTCCCATCTTTAGCAGATCTTCTACACAGCGTAAGAACTCCTGTTTCTTTATTTGGTCTGAAGACGAATAAGAAATGTGGAACCTTCCCCTTGGGGGAGAATCCTTGAATTCTAGAAGGTACCGATGAGCAACTATTTGTAATGCCCAGGGATCTGGAACATCTCTTGCCCAAGCCTGAGCGAAGAGAGAAAGTCTGCCCCCTACTCGATCCGATCCCGGATTGGGGGCTACCCCTTCATGCTGTCCTGGTAGCAGGAGCAGGCTTCTTGGCCTGTTTGCCCTTATTCCAGCCCTGCAGGGGTTTCCAAGTTGCTTTGGGCTGGGAAGCTTTATCTTGCTTTGCGGCAGCAGAGGTTGTGGCAGGTCCGCTCCTGAAGTTGCGAAAGGAGCAAAAATTAGCCTTGTTTTTGGCCTTAAACGGCCTATCTTGTGGCAGGGCATGGCCCTTGCCCCCAGTGATATCTGAAATAATTTCTTTCGGCTCTGGGCCAAATAGGGCTTTCCCCTTGAAGGGAATATTTAACAGTTTCGTTTTGGACGACACATCAGCCGACCACGATTTGAGCCAAAGCGCTCTTCGGGCCATGATGGCAAAACCTGAGTTTTTCGCCGCTAGCTTAGCTAATTGGAGAGCGGCATCAGTGATAAAAGAATTAGCCAGCTTTAGAGCATGACTTCTATCCATGACCTCATCATATGAAGTCTCCCTCTGGAGCGACTCCTCCAGGGCCTCGAACCAAAAAGCCGCTGCAGTAGTTACCGGAATAATGCAGGCAATTGGTTGAAGAAGAAAACCTTGCTGAACAAAATTTTTCTTCAGCAAACCTTCCAATTTTTTATCCATAGGATCTTTGAAAGCACAACTGTCCTCTATTGGTATAGTTGTACGCTTAGCAAGTGTTGAAACAGCCCCTCTACCTTGGGGACCGTCTGCCACGCGTCCCGTCTGGGGTCATTTATGGGGAACAGTTTCTTAAAGATAGGTGGGGGAACAAAGGGTACACCTGGTCTCTCCCACTCCTTAGTCACAATATCCGCCACCCTCTTAGGGATCGGAAATGCCTCAGTGTATACAGGGACCTCTAAAAACCTGTCCATTTTACACAATTTTTCAGGGACCACCATGGGGTCACAATCATCCAGCGTAGCTAAAACCTCCTTGAGCAGGACGCGGAGGTGTTCCAGCTTAAATTTAAACGCTAAGGAATCTGACTCTGCCTGCTGAGAAACTTTTCCTGTGTCAGAAATTCCTCCCTCAGACAGACCGTCCCTCACTGCTACTTCTGAGTTTTGTGAGGGTACTACAGATAAATTATCCAAAGCTTCAGATTGCTCATCCTCTGTATTTAAAACTGAGCTATCGCGCTTTTTTGGAAAAATAAGCAGTTTGGATAAAAATGCTGCAAGGGAATTATCCATTACTGCTGCTAATTGTTGTAAAGTAATAGGGGCCAATGCGCTAGAGGTACTAGGCAATGCTTGCGCGGGCGTAACTGGTGTCGACACATGGGTAGAGGAAGGAGGACTATCCTCATTACCTTCCGTCAAAGAATCATCTTGGGCTACATTTTTAAGTGTCAATGCATGGTCATTAAAATGTTTAGATACCTTAGCACACTTTAAACACAAATGCAATGGGGGTACCGCCATGGCTTTTAAACACATAGAACAAGGTCTATCAGCAGGCTCAGACATGTTAGACAGACTTAGATAGCACTCAAATACAGAAAAATACACTTTTTGAAAAAACGTTACTGTGCCTTTAAATAATAAAAAGCATACACTTTTTTTACCAAATCTCCAAAAAACATCCGATCTTTATGAAATTTACATCATATGATCCTAATGCTTTGAAAAGATTGCACACCAAGTTTCAAGCCAATTAACCCCTTATTGCCCAAACCGGAGCAAATTGAAGCTGGCCACCAGTTTAACACACTACCTTCCTTGGGGATTAGTTGTGGAACAAAAATAAGCCTCCCTGTAGTCCTCCTGCAGTCTCTGGACTCTACATGTGAAGCTGCATGAAGCTATCTTGTAAAAGAACTGCGCAACTGAGACGCGAAAATTAGGCCCTCTCCCTCTTCACTCCGGAGTTGTGAGGCCTTCCTAAGCCAAAATAGGTGTCTAAAATTATGCCAGGCGTATAAAACCCCTAAAAAGTGTTCAAAGCATGATAAACACTTGTGCAAACATCAGATTATATTAAAAAATAATCGATTTTACCCATAACAGTGTCCACCAGTGATTTAAGCCCTGTAAACTAAGACATCCTTCTATACTGAGTCTCAGAAAATGGCTTACCTTTCCACATGGGGATTTCTATCAGTCTTCTAGCATTACCAGGTCTTGTTAGAAAAAAATTACTGAGCATACCTTAAGCAGTTAAGCCTGCAAACTGTTCCCCCCAACTGAAGTTCTCTGGTATAACAGTCCGGCGTGGGAACAGCAACGGATTTTAGTTACTGGTGCTAAAATCATATTCCTCTCGAGGGGCGGAGCCTGGCCACGCAGGGTGATGGCAGCATAAAACTTGGCTCTGATGCTCCACACCCGGTTAATATCTAATAAATCACTATCAACATTCTAGAATTTGACAACTTTTGTAGCTGATCTTATCTACACAACACCCTGCACCTTTCTGAGGGCTGAAAACATCCTGGGGCTGAGCTTTTTCTGCCGCCACACCGGAGCTTTCAAACTGAGGCCTGGTCCGCATCGGCACACTACTGCGACACGGAGAAGTCGAATCGGCTGGCGGGACAAACCCGCTCTTCTAACTACACACAGAAGACAACATGATACTCATACAGTGATCCTGCGGGAGATACATCGAGCCACTCAGTGGGCCTAACCTTAAACGGCTTTGGCTGCTGACAGCTGCACCACATCACGGAGGAAGACAGCACACGGCGATCACCACTGAGACTGAGAAACCATTAACGGAGGCTGGTCGAGTACTCACAGAAGCCGATTTCATTGAGGATAACAGCACCAGCTTTTTGAGAGGAGCTGCAGCACAACTTAGAAACTGGGCTCACACTGGGTCGCAAGTCGTCACATATACTCTGCACTACGTAAGATACACGGCAGATAACAGAGTGAGTGGAGATAATCACCGGAACCCGGTTGCAGATCTACAAGAGCCGGTAAGAGTCCTCCTCCTTGCTACAATCTTGTACTGTGTACCCCATACACTCGTTATATAGAGCTGGAATAACTGAGACTGTCTAGGTTTGGTGAACACAGTTTAGCACAGAGCCCCACACTGAAGGGATTATCTAACATATTGAGAGCTTTACCTCACATTTTGCCCTGGGCCACTGACTAAGATCTTCTAAAATCTATCTTCACCCATGCTGATTTAAGGAGGGCCTATATCAGTTAGACCGCCTGATCTAAATTAACAGGCCTACTGCAGAATTACACTGCGCTTTCCCTGCAATCCACATTGAGCATTGGCAACTTACATGCCTAGATAAACATGGCCATCAGAAAGAACAATACTAAACCTGAAAAGGGCACCAAATCCACCAGCCTTACCAATTTCCTTAAGATTTCACCACCTAGCATAGAGTCATTGGACTCGGGGCCCTCCTCTCCCATCCATATGGCTACTGAGCCGCCTGTCGCAGATGCCCCACAACAACAACAGCACATGTACCTTACTAGACACGACCTTAACACCATTTCCTCTAAAGAGGATATTGACAAAGTCCTCTCAGAAATGAGGACTCTATTTGGAGACATAAAAAAGGACATAACCCAGGTTAGTCAGCGTGTGCAGACCTTAGAAACCAAACATGAAACCCTCCAAGTTACAGTTAATGCCAACTCCCAACTAATTAGTGATCATGAGGAACACATTCAGTTTTTACTCACTAAAGTTGAAGACTTAGACAACAGAGGGCGTCGCAACAACATCAGGATAAGGGGGGTCCCTGAATCTGTCTCTCCAAAGGCCTTGGAGGGCTACCTGCAGGACTTGTTCCGCACGATGAAAGGTACGCCAGAGTCGCCAAACATACCTATTGAAAGAGCCCATAGAGCCCTTAGACCCAGACCTCCACCTAAGGCCCCGCCAAGGGACATTATTGTAAAATTCCTTAGCTACAAGGACAAGGAAACAATTACATCAAAAGCAAGGAACATCAAAAATGTCACCCATGCAGGAATCCCCTTACAGATCTTTTCTGATCTAAGTCTAATAACTCTACAAAAAAGAAGGGACCTTAAATTCATCACATCAGAGCTACAGGCCAATGGAATACAATACAAATGGGGTTTTCCCGTCTGCTTGGTGGCCTCTAGAAATGGCGCTCAGGCCATATATAGGTCCCCATCTGATCTACCCGAGTTTTGCAGGACACTTGACGTAAATATCCAACAACCAGAGCCTTCAGGGGCTTCTTTTCAACACTCTTCTTCCCAGAGCTCGGGAGACTCCTCTCGCACTAAGGACACCTGAATAAACTAGTCTTTCTGAGACTTCATCGTTTTGGTGCACTATTTCAGGGGTATTGACTGTCATTTTTACCTCAATGCACTGACTATACCTAGGGGATGGCTACACACTGTGTGCCTTGGATTTAAATGTTATTGGTTGCTTGTTATTTGTTCTTTTTTCCCTTACAGTTATTTAAGTTGAAATGTACCATGTTAGACAGTTTGCTGATGCCCCTTTGTGTGATGATCCTAACATACTCGAGTGAGGGCTGGAGGCCCATTGGGACGTTCTTTTCAATCTTACAAGTATGTTGATTATCCTTAGTTTAATACCAATTGGACTTTGATTTCTATGGATACATTCCTTTCAGTTCTCTTGATCTATCAGATGGAAGCTTTATTTATGCCCAGCAACTTGGTATGTACATAATAGAAAAAAAGATAAAAGAAGGCGCCAACATAGTGCGGTTACCAATGAGATGGGACACGCTTAGTAAATGTACCAAATACTCACAGGATAAAAGACACTTGAGAAGTGTCACAGGTGCCTCCTGGACTCTCAGAGTTGTCCAGCTAACTCCCACTCCACTGTGGTGGTGAGGTTCCGCTTATCTCTGCCGATTTTGATGGCTCCGCTGGTGGTTCTGACTCCCAGCCAATGTTCCAAAAGGACTCTCTTGCGGTTTCCCCAAATCCAGTTATCCAGTTGAGAACCGTGTTCTCCGGTAGGAGGTATTACAGCAAGGAAAAAAGTAGTTTGTATAGTGGTAACAAACTCCAATATTGGCAATAAAAATATCAAGAAAAGAAAGTTCAAGAAAAGAAAGTTCGTGGCTGCAGTTATAAAATCATAAAAGACTTTATTTACACAACGTTTCTCGGTCTGTACGTGACCGTTTCATCAGGTGCATAAGTGTATAATAAAACACATGAAAACCACATGTGTTTTATTATACACTTATGCACCTGATGAAACGGTCACGTACAGACCGAGAAACGTTGTGTAAATAAAGTCTTTTATGATTTTATAACTGCAGCCACGAACTTTCTTTTCTTGAACTTTCTTTTCTTGATATTTTTATTGCCAATATTGGAGTTTGTTACCACTATACAAACTACTTTTTTCCTTGCTGTAATACCTCCTACCGGAGAACACGGTTCTCAACTGGATAACTGGATTTGGGGAAACCGCAAGAGAGTCCTTTTGGAACATTGGCTGGGAGTCAGAACCACCAGCGGAGCCATCAAAATCGGCAGAGATAAGCGGAACCTCACCACCACAGTGGAGTGGGAGTTAGCTGGACAACTCTGAGAGTCCAGGAGGCACCTGTGACACTTCTCAAGTGTCTTTTATCCTGTGAGTATTTGGTACATTTACTAAGCGTGTCCCATCTCATTGGTAACCGCACTATGTTGGCGCCTTCTTTTATCTTTTTTTCTATATAGTATCCACCCCTGGGTCACCAACAGGGAACTTTTTGGAGAAGAGCCTGCCTACTGTGATTTGGACATTACGCCCATCATTTATGTAATATTTTGAACTCCGATTATTGGGACTATTTCACTATATCATTTCATGATTCTACCACATTGCTGTGCTTATTATTTATAGTGCCTTGCAGTTTTATCACCTTAATAATTTGGGGTGTTTGCTGCCAAGACACCACTGTAACACGTTATCACCATTACTATCTAAGAACAATTTATTTGTTTTTTAATAACTCATTTGTATCCTAATTTAATCGGGGGTTTTTTATATATAATGATTTATATCAGATAGTTATATATTTAGATTTTTAACACTGGGATATTGTTTCATTGTCATACAGACAGTAGATTATCAGACTGTTGGCGCACTAATTATACACGATCACATGGTATGTACATAACACTATCTTCTGGCACGCTTAACTTCCCTGTGGTCTGCCCAACATGACCTCACAACCAGTGCCCATACAGTACTAGAGTTTAACTTAAAAATTATCATGCACCTTGTCCCCCATGCAGATAACTATAGGGATCTAATACACTCCCATCTCCTACCCACCCGAGAAAGGGCCGTGCCTAGCTTCCCCCAATCATGTATGGGCCTTAACCCAAGTTAAAAGAGGACACCGAGAGACGGGCCTTACGCCCGATCCCTCTGGAAAATCCTATATATCTAGGCCACGCATACGGGCACTGGAATCCCCCTTTTCGAGGAACCTTCCCGCTAGTCTAGCTTTTACCCCCCCCCACGGCCCCGTACTTAACAAGCGTGACACCTGTTCTGGTAAATTTTATTGCCCCTCAGGCTTTTTTTTTTTCCTTTTCCCATAAAATGTTGTATCTGTTTCTACAATTGTAGATGTTCTTCAATCATTCAATGTTGATTTTTTTTTTTATTATATGTTATATTTGCTTATTGACCGGGTGTGGAGATACCGACCCCACACTTGCTTTGCTTTGTCCTCCTGCCCTCTTTTCTCACGGGCTGGAGGAATAGTATAAGTTTATCTCTCTTCAGTTCTTTTCACACTATTAATATTCTGTTTCTTCTCTAGACTAACCTCTTACCTTTCACTTAACTCTTCACTTTTCCCCTTTCTCCCCTTCCTTCTCTTCTTTCCCTCTCCCCCTCTTTCGCAACCCCCCCCCTTTTTTTTTTTTTTTTTTTTTTTTTCTCTACTTTAACTCTCTATTCTCTTCTCGGACCCACATCACCATTAGAACCCATAGGTACAAAATGGCTTCCCAGACAGCCCATAATCTGTCCATCATGTCCCTAAATGTTAAGGGTATTAATATCCCGGAGAAAAGGTCTCACTTACTAAGAGATGCTACTAGACTTCACTGCGACATCTTACTCTTGCAGGAGACACACTTCAGAAAGGGTAGGGAACCGAGTTGGCTATACTCCAAATTCCCTCAAACCTTTTTTGCATCTGGCCCCTCTAAAAAGAACGGAGTGGGGATACTCATCCACCACTCAACACCATTTATAGCACAACAGGTAGACAGGGACCCAGATGGCCGCTATTTAATAGTTGTAGGCACTCTACATGGCCGCCCAGTCACTCTCGCTAACGCATACTTTCCCAATCAAAACTAACATAAATTTATGTCAATACTCACTAACAAAATTTTGGACCTTCTGCAGGGAGCTTTACTCCCAGCGGGAGACTTCAATCTGCCATTGGACCCTCAACTGGACACCTCCAGGGGGGTGGCCTCCGTCCCACAAAGAATCATCAAACAGTGCAACGGTAGATTAGAGGACCTAGCAGTTCACGACACATGGCGCACCCAACACCCTACAAGACGAGACTATACATTCTTTTCACATCCCCACGACATATACACAAGAATAGACTATATATTCACAGACCAGTCAACACTAGCATCAGTACTGAACACCCAGATCCTGCCCATGACCTGGTCAGACCATGCCCCGGTTCTATGTAGACTGAGATGGCCTGCAACACCTGATCTGGAAATTCGACGATTTTATGCTCAACAACCAATTAATTAGAAGTAAGATTGAAAACACTCTGAATGACACACCTGAAATTCCCAAACATACAATATGGGAGGCCCATAAATGTGTCCTGAGGGGGGAATTGATCAAACAAAAAGCCATTCTGGCACGACAGACCAGGGTTAAGTACTCCTCCCTTTTATCTACCTTTAGAGACTTAGAAATCAAACACAAAAAAGACCCTAAAGACAGATCCACCCTCTCCGCACTGACACAAGCTAGGAAAGACATCCAAGACATCCACACGATAGAACACCAGAAAATGGCACTTAAGACCCAACAAAAATACTATGAATTTGGTGACAAACCCGGGAAATTGCTGGCGCGAGCCATCAAGAGGAAGTCCTTGAAATCACATATCCACTCCCTAACCGACAAACTAAACAACACACACACCAGTAGTCCTGGCATAGCTGAAACCCTAAGGACATACTATTCTGGCCTGTATAATTTGAAGGACTCCCCTTGCCTCCCATTGGGGGGCGACTACGGACAGCCCCCCCCTGATATGGACCTATACCTGAATTCGGTCACTTTACCCACTCTGTCGCAGGCAGAGGCAGCGGCTTTGGATGATCCTATTTCCACTGAGGAAGTATTGCATACTATAGAGGATTTGCCCTCTGGCAAAAGCCCAGGCCCAGATGGTTTTGGGGTTAAGTACTATAAAATTTACAAAACAGTCTTGGCTCCCCACTTGGCCTGCCTATTCAATTCTATGGATGCCTCTCGGGGCTTCCCTCCCTCCATGCTTTTAGCCCATATAACGACTATTCCAAAGCCAGGCAAACCTACTAACAAGCCATAAAACTTCCGCCCAATTTCACTCCTTAATGTGGATATCAAGATATACGCAAAAATCCTTTCAACTAGATTAAATAAATTCCTACCCAATTTAATATCACCTGACCAGGTGGGGTTTGTCCCTGGTCGTGAGGCCAGGGACAATACCATAAAGGCCACTCTCCTTGGAAACTTTGCCCAGTTAAATAAGATCCCGGCGGTCTTGGTATCAACAGATGCCGAGAAAGCCTTCAACAGGATCAGCTGGCAATTTCTGGCGGCGGTCCTGTCGAAGATGGGGTTTGGCCGGACCTTCACACGCAGAATCTTCTTGCTTTATACAGCCCCCTCAGCACAGATCAGGGTTAACAATATCCTTTCTGACACATTCAGCATAACAAATGGCACCAGGCAAGGGTGCCCTCTATCGCCGCTACTATTTGTGCTGGTGATGGAGGTTCTGGCCCAAAGAATTAGAAACAATATCAAAATTGAAGGAATCAAGATCGGGGACAAAGAACAAAAATTGTCCATGTATGCGGACGATGTCCTGATGTCATTGACTGACCCTTGCAGGTCTTTACCTGAGGCCTTACGAGAATTTGAGGAATATGGAAGACATTCGAACTTTCATTTAAATAAAAACAAATCTGAAATTCTAAATATCAACCTCCCCCCATCAGAACTTAGCCAACTATCTTCCCTATGCCCCTTACGCATTCAGACACGTAAATTAAAGTACTTAGGGATCAACCTCACCCCGTCTGCAGAGGGACTTTTTGAGGCAAACTACACTAACCTGCTTACTACAATCACAGGCGATCTCTCTTCATGGAGAAACAAGCCCATTTCGTGGCTTGGGAGAATAAGTATTATTAAAATGAACATTTTGCCCAGAATACTGTACTATCTCCAAACTCTCCCAATCCCCTTACCGTCCCATTTTTTACATAAATTACAAAACGTACTAGAGGAATTCATTTGGAGGGGGGGTAGACCAAGAATAGCTCGGAAGACCCTATATCTGTCAAAAGACGGGGGGGGCCTGGGCGTGCCTAATCTGGCTTACTACAAAAGCGCTATCCTCTTACAACATCAGGTGGAGTGGTGTCATAATGCTCATGATAAAACTTGGGTTCAAATTTGTGGAGTGATTTTGGGTAAACAGAACACTGGGCTGTTGGGGTGGTTATCGCCTAAGTCCAGACCGAAAATTCTCAGGGAATTTTTTGCAGGGTGGGACAGATTGCTAGTGGAATACCCACACATCTCTACATACCCCTCACCTCTTACACCTTTCCTAGACAACTCCGACATACCCTTTACTTGCATGCAAAGAGTGGGATTGGACAGATCACAGGTATCTCAGGTTTCCTTCCATCGACTCATTGCAGACGGCCAACTTAGAAATAGGACTGCGTTGGAGGGCTCTGGCCTTGCTCTTTCTTGGTACTTCTATACCCAAATCCAGCATTACTTGACAACACATAAAAAACCACATAATATCACTAGGAACCCTACTACTTTTGAATCCTTGTGCCTGCTACCGCATACTCCAAAACATATGATCTCCATTGCCTACCGATTGCTCTCCTCCCATGCTGATACCCCCCTGCCTACCTACACACGACAATGGAACAGGGAACTTAATAAACCCCTGACAGACAAAGAATGGGGGAAGATATTCAGAGCGCATGCAAAAACATCGGTCTCAGCAAAAGTATTGGAGTCTAACTTCAAATACTTATCTGGATGGTATCTAACCCCTGCCAGATTACAGAAAATATATAAGCAAACAGACGGAAAATGCTGGAGAAGCTGCGGTGAATCAGGCACCCTTTTACACATCTGGTGGAGATGTGATTCCATCAAAACATACTGGCATTCGGTGCTGTCTGCCATGGAAGGGGTCGTAGAGACCTCCCTGCCCAGGTCACCCGGTCTCCTTCTGTTCCACGACCTTCCCAAATTTAAAGATAAGGCCACAAAATACCTTTTTTATTTAATGCTCAACAGCGCAAAATCCCTTGTCCCCAAAAATTGGAAAAGTGCGAATGTGCCTACCCTTAAAGAGTGGGCCGACCAAGTAAATAGATACCTTCAACTAGAGAGATTTAGATATATGAGAGATGAAAGGATAGAAATCCACGAATACATGTTGGAGATGTGGAAACGGAGAGGGCCTGGGGATAGCCCCAAGGCCTAAGCCCTTATAGACTGAAGTGGTTTAATAGTTCTGTCACCTGTGGTATGGTTTCGTACCCCCTTCTCCCTCTGGGAGATGAGTCTGGTTTTCCTCCCCCCCCCCCCCCCCCACTTTTTTTTTTTTTTTTTTTTCCCCTCCCTTCCCCCTCTCTTCTACACTTATCTTTCCCTTTTCTTCTTTCCTTGAGTATGGGCCTGAAAGTTCCCCAAGGCCCAAAGCTCTATTATCTTTTCTGACTAAATTTGTCTTATAAATATTATGCTGTTATGGTACATCGAGACGAGCATGAATGAGCTATCAGATTTAACTAATCTCTTTTTAAGGTCACAAATTCATGGATACTACATTTCTTTTTTGCACACTATTGGACTCCACAGAGTCCCTTGTATATGTATCTTTTTTTGTACCTCATGTCTTTTGATGTACGCATTTTGTTCGTTTTCTGCTTATTCTTCAATAAAGCTTTGAAAATCAAAATAAAAAAAAATAAAAAATAAAAAAAAATATTCCTCTCAGCAGAAATCTTCATCACTGTTCTGCCTCAGAGTAAATAGTACAAACCGGCACTATTTTAAAATAACAAACTCTTGATTGAAGAAATAAAACTACAAATCTAACACCACATACTCTTTACCACCCCTGTGGAGATGCTACTTGTTAGAGCGGCAAAGAGAATGACTGGGGGGGCGGAGCCTGAGGGGAGCTATATGGACAGCTTTGCTGTGTGCTCTCTTTGCCACTTCCTGTAGGGATTGAGAATATCCCACAAGTAAGGATGAATCCGTGGACTGAATACACCAAGTAAGAGAAATACCTCTTTCCCTCTCTCTATTTTTTGCCTACTCTCGACCTTCCTTCTGCAATGCCCATCGCCAATGTTTTTAACGTCTCCCTCTTGAAACCATTTGTTTGCAATCGGTTTACCATTATGTTGCCTCGTCCCTGTCCTATTATTGGTGACAACCATAAAGAATAAGAGGTCAGCAGCATTATTGACTCTTGTATGTCCAGAGGTCACGTACAGTATGACTATCAGCTCAGTCTTAAATTCCTGGCTTGTCATAAGGCTTTTAGACTCATAATTTTAATTATTTGTTATTTTGTAATAAAGGTGTGATTCATATACCATTTCATATCTGTCTGGTTCCTGGTACCCTGACATGTAGGAACTATCCATTGAGGTTTAACTTTGTCTTCCTGCAGAGCATCTCTAGCTCTGTCTACCTCCTAGATGAGGCAAAGAACTACTGGGAGGTTAAGAGAAGTAGGAGGAATAGTTAGTGCTTTGGTTGGGGTGTCTTTGAACCCTCCTGGTGGTCAGGTGATGTACTCCCATATGTAAAGAATGGTATTCGTGGACTCTCACTACCATTAGAAAGAACGGGGTGAAGCTCTACTTATCAACTTAACAATGTGTCAATACTTTTTCAGTCTTACCCACCTTAGAGCAGCACTTGGTCTCCTGAGATATTCTCCCAGAGGGACATGGATTAATCCTAACAAACAATTCGCATAGGCCCACCTGCTCCTTAGTATTTAATCTGTGATATTAATAATCCATCCTGTCATATACTTTCTATACCAAACTGTTACTGTCTACTATATAATCCGTTTTGACATTATTTCATACCATATCTAGGGTCCAAAAGTGGCCCGATCTGTTATTTTGCTCCCTTTCCCCAAACTTCCCCCACTATTTCACTAATCTAGTCCAGGAGGTCCAAAAGAGGCCCCCTTATGTCTTTGGGGGAAATTACTATTTTGTATTATAACCCACTATCTCTTAAGGGGATACACCTTAATAGGAAAAATTAGGTTCTCTTCTTATCTGTTTTCTTAGGCAATATGTGTTTTTCAATTTTGATAAGTTCCTATGTGGAGATTATGTTTATGTCAATGACTTCGTCTCTTGCATGTTTGGAGCTATGTGATGCAATTTGCCTATTGTATTTACTTTACCACCTCAATAAAAATTATTTAAAAAAAAAAAAAAAGAAAGAACGGGGTGGTGTGTCCGAGTTACCTTTATTAGGAAACTAGAAGTTAGCGGTTCTGTCCACACCCCTCTGTAGAAGGGGTCTCGCTGGTAAATATTACCAGGGGGCAAGATATAGATTATATACACACACACAATAAAATAGTCACATGTAACAACCTTCCTCTACCATCCACTGCATTTGAATGAGATCACATTTAGTAGAAATTATCCATTTGAAGAGGTGCAAGTTTCAAGGATCTAAATGTCCAGGGGATTGGCAAATCCACATTTCAACCAGGGAACCTGCAATATCCCGACACTGGAAGATTTCTAACTGTCTAGTTAAACTCCTGTATACCCGTGTCCCTGAGGCACTGAACGTAATTGGTGGTCGGACCAGTTAGAGAACCCCTATCAAAAACGTGAAGCTCATGAGCACTTCAGAATTCCCTCTCTTTATTTGGATTTACTCAGCTTGTTACACAAATCACCACTAAAATGTTGCATCATGCAATTAATTTGTACTGGATCAGCTTAAATGGACATTAAACCCAATTTTTTTTCCTTTCTAATTTACTTCTATTATCTAATGTGCTTTATTCTCTTAATTTTCTTTCCTGAAAAGCATATCTAGATAGGCTCAGTAGCTGCACATAGATGCCTCATGTGATAGGTTGACCCATGTGCATTGTTATTTCTTCAACAAAGGATATCTAAAGAAAAAAGCTAATTATATAGAGGTAAATTGAAATGTTTAAAACTGTATTCTCTGTCTGAATCATGAAAGAAAAAATTGGGTTTAATGTCCCTTTAAGTAGCACTTATAAATAACATAACATCTTGCATTATATACTCCACCCCCCACGCAGCTTGCAAAATTTCTGTGGAGAGTACTGTATGCAAATATATATGATATATTGATACACACATGCATACATACCATTTAGTAACATAGTAGATAAGGTTGAAAAAGACTGAAGTCCATCGAGTTCAACTTATACAAATCTAAAATACTTACAAAAAGCTCCAGTTAAGCTTAAATAACCCCACTAAAAGGTGGCTCATTTACTACTAGCAATCATATCCATGAATTTTGTTTATATACAGAAATGTATACAGACTATTTTTAAATGTATCTAGGGTATTGGCATTCACTACAATTTTATTGCTCACAGTGAAAAAAACATTTCCGTTGCAGGAGACTAAATCTCCTTTCCTCCAACCTTAATTTGTGACCTCTTGTCAGAAACAATTTTCTTGGAATAAACAGAGCTTCTGCCATCTCTGAATATGGGCCTTGAATATATTTATATAAAGTAATTGTGTCACCTCTCAAGTGCCTTTTTTCTAAAGAAAACAGACCCAGTTTGGCTAGCCTCTCCTCATAGGTTAATTTCTCCAATCCTCTTATTAGCTTTGTGGCCCTTCTCTGAACTTTTTCTAGTTCTGCAATATCTTTTTTTTTTACGATCGGTCCCTAGAACTGCACTCCATACTCAAGGTGAGGTCTTACCAGGGCTTTATATAGTGACAGAATTATACTTTCCTCCCTTGAATCAATGCCTCTTTTAGTACATGCTAGTATCTTATTAGCCTTTGAAGCCGCTGCCCTGCATTGTGCACCCATCTTTAGCTTGTTATCTATTACTACTCCAAAATCCCTTTCCTCCTCTGTTTGGCCAAGTCTTGTCCCATTTAAAAAAAATATGTTGCCTGCTTATTTTTTTTTACTTCCAAAATGTAGACCCTTGCATTTTTCCGTATTAAATCTAATTTTACATTTACTTGCCCATACTTCAAATTTTTGCAGATCCCTTTGTAATGAAAGTTCATCCTGCTTTGACCTAATGACCTTACTTAATATCATCTGCAAAAATAGAGAGGTCACTATTTAATCCTTGCTCCAAGTCATTTATAAAAATATTAAAAAGAACGGGGCCCAGTACTGATCCCTGGGGGACGCCACTGATTACCTTTGTCCAATCCGAGTATGATCCATTTACTACTACTCATTGCTCCCTATCTTTTATCCAGTTATTTATCCATGAGCTAACATTTTCAGCTATTCCCAGTCCCTTAATTTTGTGCATTAATCTCTCATGTGACACTGTATCAAATGCCTTTCCAAAATCTAAGTATATCACATCAACTGATTCCCCTTTATCTATATTTTTACTTACTTCCTCGTAGAATATAATTAGATTAGTTTGACATTATCTATTTCTCCTAAAACCATGCTGATTAGAACTCATAATCTTGTTTACACGGATATGCTCATCAATATAGTCCCTTATAATCCCTTCAAATATCTTCCCCACTATTGATGTCAGACTAACTGGTCTATAGCTTCCTGGATCATCCCTGCTTCCCTTTTTGAAGAGTGGCACCACATCAGCTTTACGCCAATCCTGGGGTACCATGCCTGAGGATAATGAGTCTTGAAAAATTAAGAGTAGAGGTTTGTCTATAACAGTGCTAAGTTCCCTTAACACCCTTGGGTGTATTCCATCTGGGCCTGGAGTTTTATTTACCTTAATATTATCCAGTTTTTTCCTGATATCCTCTAAACATAAACCAGTTAATGGTATGGACTGGCATGTTGTATTTTGTTCCAAAGTATCATCCAATGGTTCCTCTCTTGTGTATACTGAAGAAAAAAAAAACTGGTTTAGTACCTCAGCCTTCTCCCTGTCATTATTATTTGTCATGCGACCCTCCACGCATTTTAAATGTACCTATATTATCCTTCTTAGTTTTTTTGCTATTTATGTACTTAAAGAACCTTTTAGGGTTAGACTTAGAATCCTTTGCAATTAATTTTTCATTTTCAATTTTGGCTAATTTGATTGCTTTTTTGTATGCTGTGTTACATTCCTTATAAATATTGTATGTTGAGTCTGTACTATTTTCTTTGAATAATTTAAATGCCCTACGTTTTTTCCTAATGTCTCTTAACACATTTTTATTTATCCACAACGGCTTTGATTTTTATAACCATATGGCATTTGTTGATATGTATATTTATTTAACAAAGTTTTAAATATTATCCATTTATCCTCTGTATTTTTATTAGAGAATAGATTGTCCCAACTTATATTATTTAAAGGGCCACTGTAAGTAAATATTTTCTATGCCTGTTACTAACTAACTACCCCAAATACGTTTTTTATCAATAGAATTTCATTAACATATCTCTACCGTATATCAGAAATCTTGTCTGCAAATTTAATTGTTTTCCAAACCCGCTCCGTGGGTATCCTTTGCTCTGTACCAATTCGTTTACAATACCTAGGTTTCAAAATGGCGCTTTAAACACAAAGTTATTGGTTTAAGTATTTTGAACATGCAGTGCTGAAAATAGTGGGCAGGATAACGTGACATAATCGGCAAATAAAAGATATAACTTTTATAAGTTATGAAACTTCGTTTTGGAGAAAAACATAATTTATGTAAGAACTTACCTGATAAATTCATTTCTTTCATATTAGCAAGAGTCCATGAGCTAGTGACGTATGGGATATACATTCCTACCAGGAGGGGCAAAGTTTCCCAAACCTCAAAATGCCTATAAATACACCCCTCACCACACCCACAAATCAGTTTAACGAATAGCCAAGAAGTGGGGTGATAAGAAAAAAGTGCGAAAGCATAAAAAATAAGGAATTGGAATAATTGTGCTTTATACAAAAAAAATCATAACCACCTCAAAAAGGGTGGGCATCATGGACTCTTGCTAATATGAAAGAAATGAATTTATCAGGTAAGTTCTTACATAAATTATGTTTTCTTTCATGTAATTAGCAAGAGTCCATGAGCTAGTGACGTATGGGATAATGAATACCCAAGATGTGGATCTTCCATGCAAGAGTCACTAGAGAGGGAGGGATAAAATAAAGACAGCCAATTCCGCTGAAAAATAATCCACACCCCAAAACAAAGTTTAAATCATATAATGAAAAAAACTGAAATTATAAGCAGAAGAATCAAACTGAAACAGCTGCCTGAAGTACTTTTCTACCAAAGACTGCTTCAGAAGAAGAAAACACATCAAAATGATAGAATTTAGTAAAAGTATGCAAAGAAGACCAAGTTGCTGCTTTGCAAATCTGATCAACCGAAGCTTCATTCCTAAATGGCCAGGAAGTAGAAACTGACCTATCGAATGAGCTGTAATCCTTTGAGGCGGAGTTCTACCCGACTCAACATAAGCATGATGAATCAAAGACTTTAACCAAGATGCCAAAGAAATGGCAGAAGCCTTCTGACGTTTCCTAGAACCAGAAAAGATAACAAATAGACTAGAAGTCTTTCGGAAATCTTTAGTAGCTTCAACATAATATTTCAAAGCTCTAACTACATCCAAAGAATGCAACGATCTTTCCTTAGAGTTCTTAGGATTAGGACACAATGAAGGAACCACAATTTCTCTACTAATGTTGTTAGAATTCACAACCTTAGGTAAAAATTTAAATGAAGTTCACAATACCGCCTTATCCTGATGAAAAATCAGAAAAGGAGACTCACAAGAAAGAGCAGATAATTCAGAAACTCTTCTAGCAGAAGAGATGGCCAAAAGAAACAAAACTTTCCAAGAAAGTAATTTAATATCCAGCGAATGCATAGGTTCAAACGGAGGAGCTTGAAGAGCCCCCAGAACCAAATTCAAACTCCAAGGAGGAGAAATTGACTTAATGACAGGTTTTATACGAACCAAAGCCTGAACAAAACAATGAATATCAGGAAGATTAGCAATCTTTCTGTGAAAAAGAACAGAAAGAGCAGAGATTTGTCCTTTCAAGGAACTTGCAGACAAACCTTTAACCAAACCATCCTGAAGAAACTGCAAAATTCTAGGAATTCTAAAAGAATGCCAAGAAAAATGATGAGAAGAACACCAAGAAATGTAAGCCTTCCAGACTCGATAATATATCTTCCTAGATACAGATTTACGAGCCTGTAACATAGTATTAATTACGGAGTCAGAGAAACCTCTATGACTGAGAATCTCCATACCTTCAAATTTAAGGATTTGAGATCCTGATGGAAAAAAGGACCTTGCGATAGGTCTTGTCTTAACGGAAGAGTCCACGGTTGGCAAGTAGCCATCCGGACAAGATCCGCATACCAAAACCTGTGAGGCCATGCTGGAGCCACCAGCAGAACAAACAAATGCTCCTTTAGAATCTTGGAAATCACTCTTGGAAGAAGAACTAGAGACGGAAAGATATAGGCAGGATGATACTTCCAAGGAAGTGACAATGCATCCACTGCTTCCGCCTGAGGATCCCTGGATCTGGACAGATACCTGGTAAGCTTCTTGTTTAGATGAGAAGCCATCAGATCTATTTCTGGAAGTCCCCACATTTGGACAATCTGACGAAATACCTCTGGGTGAAGAGACCATTCGCCCGGATGTAATGTTTGGCGACTGAGATAATCCGCTTCCCAATTGTCTATACCTGGGATATGAACCGCAGAAATTAGACAGGAGCTGGATTCCGCCCATACAAGTATTCAAGATACTTCTTTCATAGCCAGAGGACTGTGAGTCCCTCCTTGATTGGCATATGCCACGGTTGTGACATTGTCCGTCTGAAAACAAATGAACGACTCTCTCTTTAGAAGAGGCCACGACTGAAGAGCGCACGGAGTTCCAAAATGTTGATTGGTAATCTCGCCTCCTGAGATTCCCAAATCCCTTGTGCTGTCAGAGACCCCCATACAGCTCCCCAACCTGTCAGACTTGCATCTGTTGAGATCACAGTCCAGGTCGGAACAAAAGAAGCCCCCTGAACTAAACGATGGTGGTCTGTCCACCACGTCAGAGAGTGTCGTACAATCGGTTTTAAAGATATTAATTGTGATATCTTTGTATAATCCCTGCACCACTGGTTCAGCATACAGAGCTGAAGAGGTCGCATGTGAAAACGAGCAAAGGGGATCGCGTCCGATGCAGCAGTCATAAGACCTAGAATTTCCATGCATAAGGCTACCGAAGGGAATGATTGTGACTGAAGGTTTCGACAAGCTGAAACCAATTTCAGACGTCTCTTGTCCATCAGCAACAGAGTCATGGACACTGAATCTATCTGGAAACCTAAAAAGATTACCCTTGTCTGAGAAATCAACAAACTCTTTGGTAAATTGATCCTCCAACCATGTTCTCGAAGAAACGATACAAGTCGATTCGTATGAGATTCTGCTAAATGTGAAGACTGAGCAAGTACCAAGATATCGTCCAAATAAGGAAATAACACAATACCCTGTTCTCTGATTACAGATAGAAGGGCACCGAGAACCTTTGTAAAAATCCTTGGAGCTGTTGCTAGGCCAAACGGCAGAGCCACAAACTGGTAATGCTTGTCTAGAAAAGAGAATCTCAGAAACTGATAGTGATCTGGATGAATCGGAATATGCAGATATGCATCTTGTAAATCTATTGTGGACATATAATGCCCTTGCTGAACAAAAGGCAGAATAGTCCTTATAGTTACCATTTTGAATGTTGGTATCCTTACATAACGATTCAATATTTTTAAATCCAGAACTGGTCTGAAGGAATTCTCCTTCTTTGGTACAATGAAGAGATTTGAGTAAAACCCCAGCCCCTGTTCCAAAACTGGAACTGGCACAATTACTCCAGCCAACTCTAGATCTGAAACACATTTCAGAAATGCTTGAGCCTTCACTGGATTTATTGGGACACGGGAAAGAAAAAATCTTCTTGCAGGAGGCCTTATCTTGAAGCCTATTCTGTACCCTTGTGAAACAATATTCTGAATCCAAAGATTGTGAATCGAATTGATCCAAATTTCTTTGAAAAATCGCAATCTGCCCCCTACCAGCTGGGCTGGAATGAGGGCCGCACCTTCATGTGGACTTGGGAGCTGACTTTGGGTTTCTAAAAGGCTTGGATTTATTCCAGACTGGAGATGGTTTCCAAACTGATACCGCTCCTGTAGGGGAAGGATCAGGTTTTTGTTCCTTATTGTGACGAAAGGAACGAAAACGATTAGCAGACCTAAATTTACCTTTAGATTTTTTATCTTGTGGTAAAAAAGTTCCTTTCCCCCCAGTAACAGTTGAAATAATAGAATCCAACTGTGAACCAAACAATTTATTACCCTGGAAAGAAAGGGAAAGCAAAGTTGACTTAGAAGACATATCAGCATTCCAAGTTTTAAGCCATAAAGCTCTTCTAGCTAAAATAGCTAAAGACATATACCTGACATCAACCCTAATGATATCAAAGATGGCATCACAAATAAAGTTATTAGCATGTTGAAGAAGATTAACAATGCTATGAGTATTATGATCTGTTACTTGTTGTGCTAAAGCTTCCAACCAGAAAGTTGAGGCTGCAGCAACATCCGCCAAAGATATAGCAGGTCTAAGAAGATTACCTGAACATAAGTAAGCTTTTCTTAGAAAGGATTCAATTTTCCTATCTAAAGGATCCTTAAAGGAAGTACTATCTGCCGTAGGAATAGTAGTACGTCTAGCAAGAGTAGAGATAGCCCCATCAACCTTAGGGATTTTGTCCCAAAACTCTAATCTGTCAGATGGCACAGGATATAATTGCTTAAAGCGTTTAGAAGGAGTAAATGAATTACCCAAATTATTCCATTCCCTGGAAATTACTTCAGAAATAGCATCAGGGACGGGAAAAACCTCCGGAATAACTACAGGAGGTTTAAAAACCGTATTCAAACGTTTAGATTTAGTATCAAGAGGACCAGATTCCTCTATTTCTAATGCAATTAAGACTTCTTTAAGTAAAGAACGAATAAATTCCATTTTGAATAAATATGAAGATTTATCAGTATCAACCTCTGAAACAGAATCCTCTGAACCAGAAAAGTCATTATCAGAAACCGAATCAGAATGATGATGTTCATTTAAAAACTCATCTGAAAAATGAGAAGTTTTAAAAGACCTTTTATGTTTACTGGAAGGAGGAATAACAGACATAGCCTTCTTAATAGATTTAGAAACAAAATCTCTTATGTTAACAGGAACACCCTGAATATTAGATGTTGATGGAACAGCAACAGGTAATGGAACATTACTAAAGGAAATATTATCTGCATTAACAAGTTTGTCATGACATTCATTACAAACAACAGCCGGAGGAACAGTTACCACAAGTTTACAACAAATACACTTAACTTTGGTAGATCCAGCATCAGGCAGCAATTTTCCAGAAGTATCTTCTGATTCAGGGCAATCTGAGACATCTTGCAATATGTAAAAGAAAAAACATATAAAGTAAAATTGCTCAAATTCCTTAAATGACAGTTTCAGGAATGGGAAAAAATGCCAATGAACAAGCTTCTAGCAACCAGAAGCAAATAAGCAATGAGACTTAAATAATGTGGAGACAATAATGACACCCATATTTTTGGCGCCAAAAAAGACGCCCACATTATTTGGCGCCTAAATGCTTTAAGCGCCAAAAATGACGCCACATCCGGTGACGCAGACATTTTTGGCGCAAAAAACGTCAAAAAAGTCCGCGCCAAAAATAACGCAATAAAAAGAAGCATTTTCAGCCCCCGCGAGCCAAACAGCCCACAGGAAAAAAGTCAAATTTTAAGGTAAGAAAAATTGATTATTCATATGCATTATCCCAAATAATGAAACTGACTGTCTGAAATAAGGAATGTTGAACATCCTGAATCAAGGCAAATAAATGTTTAAACACATATATTTAGAACTTTATATAAAAGTGCCCAACCATAGCTTAGAGTGTCACAAAAATAAGACTTACTTACCCCAGGACACTCATCTACATGTAGTAGAAAGCCAAACCAGTACTGAAACGAGAATCAGTAGAGGTAATGGTATATATAAGAGTATATTGTTGATCTGAAAAGGGAGGTAAGAGATGAATCTCTACGACCGATAACAGAGAACCTATGAAATAGACCCCGTAGAAGGAGATCATTGAATTCAAATAGGTAATACTCTCTTCACATCCCTCTGACATTCACTGCACACTGAGAGGAAAACCGAGCTCCAGCCTGCTGAGAAGCGCATATCAACGAAGAATCTAGCACAAACTTACTTCACCACCTCCATGGGAGGCAAAGTTTGTAAAACTGATTTGTCGGTGTGGTGAGGGGTGTATTTATAGGCATTTTGAGGTTTGGGAAACTTTGCCCCTCCTGGTAGGAATGTATATCCCATACGTCACTAGCTCATGGACTCTTGCTAATTACATGAAAGAAATATAGGTCACTAGGTTTTAATTAATGTTTATTAACTTTAATATGTTAGTTGTTTAGCTAAAAAATTATAACAGAAAGTAATCCTTTAATGATTTCCTTAAATCGTTGAATTTTGCTTTTTTGAAGTTAAAAGTCTTAGTTAAACCTTTAAGACACTGCATATGAAAAGAGATTTCAAATGTGACCATGTTATGATCGCTGTTACCCAAATGTTCTTGGACTTCTATGTTTGATATTATATCTGTATTGTTTGATAGCACTAAATCCAATATAGCTTTACTCCTAGTTGGCTTCTCTATTAATTGTGACAAGAAGTTATCCCTGAGAACATTTAAAAATCTTTCCCCCTTAGCTGAATTACTAGTTTCATTGGCCCAGTTTATATCAGGGTAGTTAAAAGCTCCCATAATTACAGCACTGTTATTAGCAGCCTTACCTATTTGCATTAGTAGTTGAGTTTCCTCCAGGTCACTAATGTTAGGGGGCTTGTAGCATGTTCCTAGTAATATTTTTTTAGGATTTTTCCCCCCACTCTTTATTTCAACCCACAGGATTTCTACATTGTGACTTGTATCATAAATATCTTCCCTTATTGTAGGTTTAATATTAGGTTTAATATACATGCAGATTCCTCCATCCCTTTAATTATTCCTGTCCCTCCTAAATAAAGTATACCCCTCTAAGTTAACTGCCCAGTCATGTGAATCATCCCACCAAGTTTCAGTTATACTGATAACATCATAGTCCTCTTCTGCAACTAAGAGCGTCAGCTCCCCCATTTTACCTGTCATGCTTCTTGCATTTGTTGTCATACATTTAATTCCATGTGCTTTCTGCTGCTACTTGGTGTGCTTTCCTCTATACTTTCTAATGTGATATTTCTTAAGTCATCCTTTCCTTGAGATATTAAGGGAGTGACATTCACAGACTGACACCTATGTTCTATTGTGTTCTAACTGACCCTCCCCCCCTTTGCCTAGTTTAAAAGGTTCTCTAAACGTGTTACCATCATTTCCCCCCAACACACCAGCACCCATGTCATTCAGGTGCAATCCATCATTACTGTAAAGAAGAAGCATTTAAGAAGCAAAGAAAAATGTTCACTGTAATATCAAACTTTATTGCTCAAAACTAATAAAAAAATGTTAAATACTTAAGACCAAGCACACAAGGTATACATAGGCAAAGACAGCAGAATTTTCTTCAAATACAAGTTGAGCAAGTCAACAACAGGTATCAGACAACCACTCCACAATTCATACCACAATTATTACTTGGGCAATCTTGACTTCTGGTACTTGTCACTAGACCCTTGGTCACAATTTGACTACTGAATACTGGTCACTCAATATTTCAGACAATTGTTTTTTCAGCAAAACTGTTAGAACAGTGCCCTAATATATAAATGCATCCCTCAACATCTATTAAATTACATTATTTTTTAATGTTACAGCCTGGGCTCCATTATTGAAATTGATATAAACCACAAGAGAAATCTAAATGCATAAATGTAAACTTTCAATTGCAGAATTAAGTTTGCTAGTTAATTAGTAAGTAGAAAATACAATGCCTTTCTCTGTTACATCAACTTAAAATGCACCATTAAAAACATGGCAAACCACAACATGTTAGCATGGTATTTATAAACTGGTCATGATACAATTACACCTTCAGATTTTCACTACCTTGCAGGCAGCTTTAAACACCAAACCCAATACATTTTAAAGGAGTCATACTATAGACTAATGCATAAGTAAAATACACCATATTTCATGGCATTTACGGCACCAATTAAAAAATGATAATACTCTACATGGAGTTAAAAAAACAACAAAAAAATCCTCACAATTTTGCATATATAGGAGCAATACCCCACTTAAATTTGTAGAAAGTTAAAACACATACAATAATACTTTTTCATGCAAAATAAATTAATGCAGATCTCCAGAGTTTCATGCATATAGCATATAACAAGGCTTTTGCTGATTGTGACTTTAAAATAACAAAATTATATTAGCCATGTTAAAGATAGTTTTAATGAAAGGCATTTTCATTTTTATCACATCTGTCTACTTTTCCTGTAATTTCTCTCTTCAAGTTGTGCTTTTTCCATCACCATGGTAGCAGAAGAACATAACTCACACACAAGATGCTGCAGTTTTCCTAATGCTCCAACAGTCTTCAGAGATAACCACATGTAAATAAAATGTGCAGACATACCTTCATTTTAACAATTGAACACAACTAGTTTTAAATGCTTTTGATGATGTAGTATGCTATGCAATTTTAAAAATGTCCCTTTATAACTCAGTGTATTATTAGGGAATATAGAAAAGTAACTTGTGTTAGAGGCTCAACAAAACAAATTTGGTATGATGCTTGAGTTCCAAAATTCATAAAATTCCATCTTCACTCAAAGGAATATTTTAAAAATTACAAAAATGTCAAACAACAAATATTAAAGAACAGTTATTGCATTGCTCACCATGCAGGATCCAAACTACTCTATTTTCCGAAGAGACCATATAAATCTTAACTTTTAAAGCTTTGGTTTATTGTTAAAATACAGAGACAGTCAACAGCAACCTCTTCGTCACAACAGCAATCTGAAGGCGGCATGTTCTCTTAAAATGCAATACATGAATCTCCAGAGGTTACGCATCCACTATGCATCGATTAAGGTAGAATATAAATATATGCACTTAAGCAGAGACATTGACAATAACTATAACCTATTGTGGAATGGGTCTAAGATAAGGCAACACATACATCCCTTGCATTTAATAAGTATATAAACAATTTTAAAGACAAAAAATGTTACATACACAATGCCATCAAAAATACAAATTTGTAAACTTCTATAAAAAAATAAAATAAAAAAAAGTGGTGTCCAGAAATGTTGCAAACTTCTCAGTAAGCCACTGAAAGTATTTGACATTTTTTACTACAGAAATAAAGTAATGCCTATATAGCTAAGCAGAACTGTTTTATACAGTCAAGCTGTAAATATAAAATGGTTTACCATAACATGTTAGTAACAGTTTTCTTCTTTGACTCAAGCAGGATATTAAAAGGAAAGGAGTAAAACCATATTCTGTATCCTATGTACAGCAGCAGGTTTTAGTAGATTTACACAGTGCATAATACTAGTAATACTAATCGCCTTTGAATAATAAAAGACAATACAGGACACTTGATCATTCAAAACCTAGTTCCTCATTAAAGAGAGACTATAAAATGAGAAAAAGTCCAGATTAATGGGGAGGAGAATAACACAAAAACAACCTCACAACAACTACAACCCCCCACCCCGCAAAAGAATGCACTTTGTGTAGCACGGCACTGCAACACTTAAATTAAAAAAAAAAGTTAAAAAAAAAAATTCCCTTTGGGGTCTATTTGTGGTGTGTAAATGTAGAGCAATCATAGTGAACTTCCCAAATCAACCACATTATAGACATAATTATATATAATAAAAAAAATAGTGAGTGAATTGTGATACATGATTTACGTAACATTGCAAGCTGAAGCTGCAAACATTTAATATGGCCTAATTCATTGAGTACTACTTTTAATTAAAGGAGAGTAAAGTCAAAATTACAGTTAAATGCATTGGATAGATTATGACATTGTAAACTTTCCAATTTATTTATATGATCAATTTGCTTAGTTCTTTTGGTAACATTTGTTAAAGAGTAATCCTAGGTGAGCTCAGGTGGGTGCACATGTCTAATCATCTGGCAGCAGTATTTGCCATAGACTTCTAAAGATTTGTGCTCACTACTAAACTCCTATCAGCCTACCTAGATTTATACTCCAAAGGATACTGAGAGAATAAATCAAATTTAATAATAAAAGTAAATTAAAAAGTTGTTGCTGTTCTATCTGAATCATGAATGTTTAATTTTGACTTTACTGTCCCTTTTACAGTATACTATAGAAGCCAAAGGTGGCTACAAGAATAAGAAATTATGTGTCTAAGTCTAAAAATTTCACAAAATAAATTGGATCTATTGAAATGCTGTATTTGCTAAGACACTTTAACAATGACAGAATTAAAGCTTCACGTTATTTTAGTGGTACAGATAGATGTAAAGAATAGGGAAAGAATCCCCCCTCTCCCGTGTGCTTACATAAACATTGGACATAATTCAGGCAGACCTCTAGTTATTGTTAGTTCCTGCTTGTGTGACTTCTTAGGAAAAGACAAAAAAAAAAAAGTCAGTGTGGCAGCACAGGCAACTAAATGGTATACTGCACACATTTGCTAAAGAAGCAATTGCATTGCAGACTTGTGCAGCTTTTAAAGGGCATAGATAATAGCATAAGTTACGTATGCATACAGGCTGTGCTTAGCAGAAGTAACCATATATAAAGCTTTCAGAGCACACACTTCATGAGTCTACAGCAGTAAACTGCCCTGCAGATTTAAATAAAACACACAGCACAGAGTAACCAGGGCTAAAACAATAGAGAAATCGCATTCATAAAGTGTGCAAACTGACACCACAGCATTAATATGTGCTTAAGTAAAACAGGATGTCACAATGTAACAAGCAGCTTAATTCTGTATACATTCCAGTGAAAAAAACAATATATTACTAAAAACTGTTGTATGTATACACACAAAATATCTAAGCAGGACATTGTGCTGCACTTCCTCATCCTAGAACTGCAGAGTCAGAATATACTCATCAACATGTCATAGGGTCTGTGCATAGTAATGCAAAGGAATAACAGTAACTGCAGTTTTAGCAAAGTCGACTGTAATCTTGCTGGACATATTGTTGAGAACAGTTATTATAAAGCCACATTAGCTTTTGTAAGTAAAAAGAAAGGTCTGCTGTTATATTTGATGTGTCCCAATACATTTAAAAATTAATGTATTTAAAGTATGGGCATTATTTAGCATAGGGTTTATGATATGAACACAATAGGAAGGAATGGATAGACATTCCCTTGTATTCTTTAAAGAGGCTTTTTAAAGAGGTCACTTGAGCACTGCAGAGATTCGTTTTCTTAATTTAAATTCAGTGCACAATATATGAAGATTCTACTGAATCTTACAAAAAAAATAATAAAAATAAAATAAAAAAATCAGCAAAATGCAATTTTACAGTCCAGGATCCAGTTTTGTATGTAAAAACATGCACTGTTTAAACATAAATACATAATAAGGCCCTATTAAGAAAAGTGCTTGATATTTTTAAAAATGTATAACCCTCATATTGTGCATGTCGCAAACACTGCCTTTCTAGGAAATATAAATTAAAAAAAAAAAGCAACATCTGAAAAGGAGGTATTTTCTCAGTCAATATTGCCTAGATTTAGAAAGGACAATGCATAAGGAAAGCAGCCCTGTTTATGGATTTCCTTCATTGGTACACATTCAAAATTTCCCAGGCTCCTTATTGCATTCATGTTAGACATCCACAGTGCAAAGCGGTTCACTTCCTGGTTGCGCAGATTCCACAATTGTCATCTTGGGTTTCTTTCGAGTTTCCTCCTTTAAAACAAGTAAATGATTTTACAAATGTTTGTTGATACTGAAACATTTTCTGAAAGCAACGGTCATTTTCTGGTTTCCTATAAACTGAAAGGACTCCAAAAAAATAAAATAAAAAATAAATAAAAAAGTATATAAAAAAATGTATTAACATATATTGATAAAGTATACTGTAATAAGGGTCTATATACATAAGATGACAAATGTATGATCGATCAAAGAGGGCTCTCCTGACAGCCTATGAAGGCATGCCCCCTAACCTGAATGGTATTTGGCACATTCCCTTACAAATGTAAGCGTTCTCATGGTTTTTAGAACTAGTGGCATTAGAAGAAAGAGTATGTATGGTCAATATTATTGCCCTTCTGCTACATATATTGAAGTAATTTCAGGTACTATATTTCTGTACTGAGGCCTGGGAATCCTTAAAATACAACTTGTATCTGCTCCTCCGGGCTATTTGGTTTTAGCCTGACTACATTTCACACTGTTACTTAGAGTGGGTGGGAGAAATGTTTAACCCCTTTATGACCACTGCCTTACCTTGTACGACGCTGGTCATTATGCCCTTAAAGGGACACTAAACCCAATTTTTTTCTTTTGTGATTCAGATAGAGCATGCAATGTTAAGCAACTTTCTAATTTACTCCTATTATCAAATTTTCTTTATTCTCTTGGTATCTTTATTTAAAAAGCAAGAATGTAAGTTTAGATGTCGGTCCATTTTTGGTGAACAACCTGGGTTGTTCTTGCTGATTGGTGGATAAATTCACCCACCAATAAACAAGTGCTGTCCAGGGTCTGAACCAAAAAATAGCTTAGATGCCTTTTTCAAATAAAGATAGCAAGAGAACAAAGAAAAATTAATAGGAGTAAAATTAGAAAGTTGCTTAAAATCGCATGCTCTAACTGAATCACGAAAGAAAAAAATTTGGGTTCAGTGTCCCTTTAAGGACCAGCGACGTACCCTGTACATCACTGCAGTCCTGGACTTCTCTCTGCTGCGATCTCGTGCTATTTCTGCATGCCCCACGAGTGGGGCACTGCAGAAATAGATATGGAGAGCGGGACACTCTGTGGCCCTCTGTGCATTGGACAGCAGTGGTGCCATTCGTTGGTGGGTGGGAGGGTAAGGAGTGAGGCAGGTGGGGGGCCCATTGCTGTAGGGGGTGGGAGGAGGGCGGGACCGCTACGCCACGCTACAGGCCTAGTGCAGGTTTTTTTTTTTAATTTAAATTAAAAAAAAAAACACTATTTTTTTTTTTTTAAATAAAAAAAAACTATAATGCCCTCTATTTTGAGGGCATTTGGGGCGCTTTTAGAAAATTAACCAGAGATCGGATCACTGGTTAGTTTTCGGAGCACTAATTGCTACCGCAAGCTCACGGTAACAATAACCACCCACTTATAATGGCTGGTTAATTATCGTGCATTTGCAAACGGGCCTGCAATAAGTTAGCGCTCCACTTCTAGCCCAAAATAATTAAGTGTGTAACTGTCACACACCAGTTCAGCTTCATCTTAAGAGAGTGATGTATACTAGGAGATCCTGTGCCATATCCTAATTTCTCCTCTGTTATTTACCTGGACAATCAAATGGTCAAATAATTTTATTGTCCCTTTAAAATTATCAGAATATTATGCTTGCCAGGATCTTACAATTTCATTATTTTACAAAAGGGGGGGGGGGGGGGCAATTTATTTTTTATTTTTAGGAAGTTTATATTATATGCACAATCCATTACTCCTGGCCACTAGGAGGCGGCAAAGATTCCTAAAGCTTTAAGAACACTTAATCCCTTCTACCTCTCTGCTATTCTAGTCTGACGTATAACCAAGAAAGGAGAAGTAGAAAGTAGGGTCAATGAGGTGCAAACTAAAATTCCTGCCAGAAAAAATAAAATTACGTAAAAAATGGGCAGGTCTTGTGGACTCTCACCACCATGAAAGAAATTAAAATTAGCAAGTAAGCAAACATTTTGTTTTCTTTCAGAATTTTTTTTTTAAGGCAGGTGCCTAATTTTGGAAAAACTATCCTGCCTTCAAGAAAACCTTGGTAATCATTAAATTTAGTCAAAAGGCTAAAGGAATTCCTCTGACCTTTATGTGGACCAAGTGACAAATTAAAAGGATACTTTTCCATCCATTGAAGGATGTATGACAACTCTTGCATAGCCAGAAAATTCAGTGTCCAGTCATTCTTGATGTAAGACAATTTTGAGAATGTTGATTGGAAGCGACAGTTCCTCAGGGCACCAGGTTCCATGAGCTCTCAGGGAACCCCACATAGCATCCCATCCGGACAACCTTGCCCAGGATGGGCGTAGGAAACACATAACCTGAAGAACCGGAGTCAGAGATAACCACCTATGGAGACTTCCTCTTGTCTAGGCCTCCAGGTATATTTACCTGTAACAGATCGGAATGGTCCCCATTCTACTTTTGAGCATACATAAACTGTAGAGGTTTCAGAAGAAATAGAGCAAACGGAATAGCATCTGAAGCCACAACCATAAGACCTACAACTTACATGCAATGAGCCACCAAAGGTTGAGCAGTGGTCTGGAGCAGACGACAGGCCATCTTAAGTTTCACTCTGTGCTGATTTGTGAGAGATATACGCATGTTGATGGAGTCTGTGATAATCCCCAGGAAGTGAACCGTCGCAGTATGAACAAGGGAACCCTTTTCTAGATTGAACTTCCAACCTTGTGTCGACACAAGAGTAACATATCCGTGTGAGTCTGTGTTACTGGTAAAGATTGTGCCTGAACCAAGATATCGTCCAGGTAAAGAACTACTGCAATACCCTGTAAACGAACTGGAGCCAGCAGAGCCCCCAGTACTTTAGTAAATACCCGAGGAGCCATAGCTAGGCCCAACAGAAGGGCAACAAACTGGTAGTGCTTGCTGAGGAAGGCAAACTGAAGATATCTGTAGTGATCTCTGTGAAGGTACACATCCTTCAGGTCTATACCAGGGTCACTACTCCCATGGCTCTTAGGTTGTCCACTCAGTGGAGTAACACTGACCTCTTTTCTGGGTTCCCAGAGACCGAAATCCTATCCTGTATCCCTGAGAAATGATGTCCAGTACCCAGGGATCCTGAACTGTCAGAGTCCACTCTCTTAGAAACAAGGATAGTCTGCCCACACACGACATGGTCCCAAGATCGGGGGAGACCCCTGCATGCAGATTTATTGTCCAGGGCAAGTTTCTTGGGCTGTTTATAAATGCCCTTCCCTTGGTTGGGCTTCCAAGTGCTTCTTAATGAATTGGTCTTGGGCGCAGCCAAGCTCCTCTAAAGTCTGTTCAGGCGAAAGAAACAAAAATGCCCTGCTGTACGTCACTTGGGTTTTGATTTTTTATCTTTTATTAGGAATAATGCGTATCCTCCCATGACAGTAGCAATGATTGAGTCCAAACCCGGGCCAAAAAGAGATTTGCTCTTGAAGGATGGAAGTCGGAACTTAGATACCATCTCCCCTGACCAGAATTTGAGCCACAGAGCTCTCCTGGCAAGCACATCAAAACTAGAGATCTTTGTATGCGATGCCATTATTCAATGTATCTGCATGAATGCTAAGGCATTAGCTGTCTTTAGAGATTGTGTATGATCCTGGATGTCTTCCAGGGGCAATTCAACTGTATTTAGGATTGGCAACAGATCTTAGCAGCTCCAGCCAAGGCAGCAATTCCCGCCACCAGCTGGAAAAGGGAGCCCAACTGCAGGAATACCTCTCTCAGGTATCCCTCAAGCTTTCTGTCTAGAGGGTCCTTAAAGGACATGCTTCCTCTAAGCCAGGGTGGATATGGCCTCATCAAAAATGGGCACAATATTCCATGCCTCCAAATGTAAAGTGGGGGCAGGAAACATTTTCCTGAAGGTAGATGAGGGAGTAAAGGGTACCCCAGGTTTCTCCCACTCCTTGGAAATAATCTATGCAATTACTGAAGGGACTGGGAACACCTATGGGGTTCTAGGCTTAGGTCTGAAGACTGACTCCAGTCTGAGTTTGACTATCCTCAGAGGATCTTTATGCTGGTACCCTCAGAGTAGAAAGGACCTGTATGGGGAAATTATATTTAGATTTAAGATAGAGCAGTTAAGACATTTGCTCAGAGTCCTCCTCCAATTCATTCATATATCCGGCTGTAACATCAGCCTGATCGTTAGAACTATGCTCTGGAAAACAGTGTTTATACTTTCTCTTCATTTTCCCTGTGATAGACATAGTGCTGAGGGCCTGGGGTAGAAAGGCAGCGTGGGGATCCCTTGGTAACTTGCATACTAGTTGACAGACATGAGCTGCATAATTGTGCCGTGGACACAAAAAAGCTAACTTTATTGGTACAATTAAAAGCCATAGACTTGGTGCATGTAGCCCAGCATAATACTTAAAAGCAAAATTTATGCTTACCTGAAAAATGTCTTTCTTTCCGGATATGGAGAGTCCATGACGTCATTCAATTACTAGTGGGAATATTACTCCTGGCCAGCAGGAGGAGACAAGGAGCACCACAGCACAGCTCTCCTGTCACTCCCCTACCCATAAATCCAAGTCATTCGACTGAAGGGAAATGGAAAAGGAATAACAAAAAAGGTGTAAAGGTGCCTGAGGTTTAGTCAAAAATAAAGGGTGGGGTGGTGGACTCTCCATATCCAGAAAGAAAGAAGGTTAGCATAAATTTTGTTTTCTTTCCTAAGATATGGAGAGTCCACAACATCATTCAATTACTAGTGGGAACCATTACCCAAGCTAGAGGACACAGAATGAACAGGGAGGGAGAACAAGACAGGCAGACCTAAAACAGAAGGCAGCACAACTTGAAGAACCTTTCTCCCAAAAGAGGCCTCAGCCGAGGCAAAAGTATCAAATTTGGAAAAAGTATTCAGAGGGGACCAAGTAGCAGCCGTGCAAATTTGTTCCACAGAAGCTTAATTTTTGAAAACCCAAGAAGAGGAGACAGCCCTAGTGGAATGAGCTGTAATTCTCTCAGGAGGCTGCTGTCCAGCAGTCTCATAAGCAAAACGAATTATACTTCTCAACCAGAGGGAAAGAGAAGTAGCAGTAGCCTTTTGACCCTTACGCTTTCCTGAGAAACAAACAGGGCAGAAGACTGGCGAAAATCCTTAGTTGCCTGTAGGTAGAATTTTAGAGCACCCACAACATCCAAGTTGTGCAACAGACGTTCTTTATGAGAAGGAACAACAATTTCCTGATTAATATTTCAATCCGAAACCACCTTAGGGAGAAACCCCAATTTAGTACAAAGAACCGCCCTATCCGCATGAAAGATAAGGTAAGGCGAATCACACTGCAAAGCCGAGAGCTCTGAAACTCTCTAAGCAGAAGAGATAGCAATAAGAAACAAACCTTCCAAGATAGCAACTTAATACCTACGGAATGCATTGGCTCAAACGGAGCCTGCTGCAAAATTTTAAGAACAAGATTAAGGCTCTAAAGAGGAGCAAAAGTTTTAAACACAGGCCTGATTCTGACCATGTCCTGACAAAAAGATTAAACAACTGGCACATCCGCCAGACGCTTGTGTAATAAAATAGATAATGCAGAAATCTGACCTTTCAGTGAACTGACTAACAACCCTTTCTCCAGACCTTCCTGGAGAAAAGACAGAATTCTAGGAATCCTGACCCTACTCCAAGAGTAGCCCTTAGATTTACACCAATAAAAAGGTATTGTATGGTACATTTTTGGAGTAACAGGCTTGCGAGCCTGGATCTTGGTCTCAATGACTGACTCAGAAAATCCACGCTTAGACAGAAATAAGCGTTCAATCTCCAAGCAGTCAGCTTCAGAGAAACGAGATTTGGATGGAGAAATGGACCCCGAGTTAGAAGGTCCTTCCTCAGAGGCAACCTCCAAGGAGGCAGAGATGACATCTTCACTAGGTCTGCAGGAGCTATTAGAATTACTGATGCTCTCTCCTGCTTGATACAAGCAATAACTTGTGGAAGAAGCGCAAAATGGAGGAAACCGGTATGCTAGACTAAAATCCCAAGGTACCGCCAGAGCATCCATCAGAGCGGCCTGAGGATCTCTTGACCTTTAAACGTACCTTGGAAGCTTGGCGTTCTGCCGAGACGCCATCAGATCCAACTCAGGCACCCCCCATTTGAGGGTTAACCTGGAGAACACCTCCGGATGGAGAGCCCACTCCCCGGGACGAAATGTCTTTCTGCTCATGAAATGCACTTCTCAGTTGTCCACTCCAGGAATGTGGACAGCAGAAAGACAATTGTGAGCTTCCGCCCACTAAATAATTCGTGCTACCTCCTTCATGGCTAAGGAACTCCAAGTTTCTCCCTGGTGGTTGATGTAACCCTCTGAAGTGATGCTGTCCGACAGAAAGCCTGATAAACCAGACTAAAGATAATTGAGGCCAAACCATCAGAGCATTGTAAATCACTCTCAATTCCAAGATGTTTATCTCCCGAGTCCATAGTCCCTGTGCCTTTAACAAGTCCCAGACTGCTCCCCAGCCTAGCGTCTGGTCATAATCACCCAGGAAGGTCTCCAGAAGCATGTAGCGTGAGACAAATGGTCCTGAGAAAGCCACCATGGGAGAGAGTCTCTTGTTGACTGATCTAGATCTATCCTCTGAGACAGATCCAACATGGTCTCCGTTTCATGGACTGAGCATGCATAATTGCAGAGCTCTCAAATGGAATCAAGCAAAGGGAATGATGTCCATGGAAGCGACCATCAGACCAATTACCTCCATACATTGAGCCACTGATGACTGAACAGTAGACTGTAGAGAGAGGCAAGAGGAGAGAATTCTGGATTTTCTAACCTCAGTCAGAAAATTTTTCATAGATAAAGAATCTATTATGGCCCCTAAGAAAACCACCCTTGTAGCTGGAACAAGGAACCTCTTTTCCAGATTCACTTTCCAACCGTGGGAATGTAGAAGACAACAAGATCTCTGTATGAGAGTTTATTGTTGAAAAGGTGGCGCCTGAACCAATATGTCGCCCAGGAATGGCGCCACTGCAATTCCCGGAGACCTGATCACTGCCAAGAGCCCCCAGAACCCTTGAGAAAATTCTGGGAGCTGTGGCAAAGCCAAACGGAAGAGCCACAAACTGAAAGTGTTTGTCTAGAAAGGCGAATCTCAGGAATTTGTGATGATCCCTGTGGATGGGAACATGAAGATACGCGTCCTTCAGGTCTATGGACGTCATGAACTGACCCTCTTGGACCAAAGGAAGAATGGAACAAATGTTTTCCATTTTGAAGGACAGTACCCTGAGAAACTAAATGGGTCGAAAAGTTCCCTCTTTTTTGGCACCACAAACAGATTTAAATAGAATCCTAGACCCTGTTCCCTTACTGGAACAATCACTCCCAGGAAGAAAAGGTCCTGAACGCAGTTCAAGAATGCCTCTTTACCTGGTCTGCAGATAATCTTGAGAGGTGGAATCTGCCCCTGGGAGGAAAAGTTTTGAACTCTATTTGTAACCCTGAGATACTATGTCCACAGCCCAAGGATCTGGGACATCTAGTCTCCACACTTGACAAAGCAGGTCAAGTCTGCCCCCCACTTGATCCGATCCTGGACCAGGGGCCGACCCTTTATGCTGACTTAGACTCAGCTGAGTGTTTCTTTGATTGCTTCCCCTTATTCCAAGGCTGATTGGGCTTCCAAGAAGACCTGGACTGCTCCTGCTTGGAAGAGGGAGAGGAAGACTTCTGGCCTTTGAAGTTACGAAAGGAACGGAAATTACTTTGATGTCCTTTGAGTCTGCTGTTCTTGTCTTGCTGTAGAAAAGACCCTTTTCCACCCGAAATAACATAATTTATGCTTACCTGATAAATTCCTTTCTTCTGTTGTGTGATCAGTCCACGGGTCATCATTACTTCTGGGATATAACTCCTCCCCAACAGGAAATGCAAGAGGATTCACCCAGCAGAGCTGCATATAGCTCCTCCCCTCTACGTCAGTCCCAGTCATTCGACCAAGAATCAACGAGAAAGGAGTAACCAAGGGTGAAGTGGTGACTGGAGTATAATTTTAAAAAATATTTACCTGCCTTAAAAACAGGGCGGGCCGTGGACTGATCACACAACAGAAGAAAGGAATTTATCAGGTAAGCATAAATTATGTTTTCTTCTGTTATGTGTGATCAGTCCACGGGTCATCATTACTTCTGGGATACCAATACCAAAGCAAAAGTACACGGATGACGGGAGGGATAGGCAGGCTCATTATACAGAAGGAACCACTGCCTGAAGAACCTTTCTCCCAAAAATAGCCTCCGAAGAAGCAAAAGTATCAAATTTGTAAAATTTGGAAAAAGTATGAAGCGAAGACCAAGTTGCAGCCTTGCAAATCTGTTCAACAGAGGCCTCATTCTTAAAGGCCCAAGTGGAAGCCACAGCTCTAGTGGAGTGGGCTGTAATTCTTTCAGGAGGCTGCTGTCCAGCAGTCTCATAGGCTAACCGTATTATGCTACGAAGCCAAAAAGAGAGAGAGGTAGCAGAAGCTTTTTGACCTCTCCTCTGTCCAGAATAAACGACAAACAGGGAAGAAGTTTGACGAAAATCTTTAGTTGCCTGCAAGTAGAACTTGAGGGCACGAACTACATCCAGATTGTGTAGAAGACGTTCCTTCTTTGAAGAAGGATTTGGACACAAGGATGGAACAACAATCTCTTGATTGATATTCCTGTTAGTAACTACCTTAGGTAAGAACCCAGGTTTAGTACGCAGAACTACCTTGTCTGAGTGAAAAATCAGATAAGGAGAATCACAATGTAATGCTGATAACTCAGAGACTCTTCGAGCCGAGGAAATAGCCATTAAAAACAGAACTTTCCAAGATAACAATTTTATATCAATGGAATGAAGGGGTTCAAACGGAACACCCTGTAAAACGTTAAGAACTAAGTTTAAACTCCATGGTGGAGCAACAGCTTTAAACACAGGCTTGATCCTAGCTAAAGCCTGACAAAAGGCCTGGACGTCTGGATTTTCTGACAGACGCCTGTGTAACAAGATGGACAGAGCTGAAATCTGTCCCTTTAATGAACTAGCCGATAAACCCTTTTCTAAGCCTTCTTGTAGAAAGGACAAGATCCTAGAGATCCTAACCTTACTCCAGGAGTAACGTTTGGATTCACACCAGTATAGGTATTTACGCCATATTTTATGGTAAATCTTTCTGGTAACAGGCTTCCTAGCCTGTATCAGGGTATCAATAACCGACTCAGAAAAACCACGTTTTGATAAAATCAAGCGTTCAATTTCCAAGCAGTCAGCTTCAGAGAAGTTAGATTTTGATGTTTGAACGGACCCTGTATCAGAAGGTCCTGTCTTAGAGGTAGAGACCAAGGCGGACAGGATGACATGTCCACTAGATCTGCATACCAAGTCCTGCGTGGCCATGCAGGTGCTATTAGAATCACTGATGCTCTCTCCTGTTTGATTTTGGCAATCAATCGAGGAAGCAGCGGGAAGGGTGGAAACACATAAGCCATCCCGAAGTTCCAAGGTGCTGTCAAAGCATCTATCAGAACCGCTCCCGGATCCCTGGATCTGGACCCGTAGTGAGGAAGCTTGGCGTTCTGGCGAGACGCCATGAGATCTATCTGTGGTTTGCCCCAACGTCGAAGTATTTGGGCAAAGACCTCCGGATGAAGTTCCCACTCCCCCGGATGAAAAGTCTGGCGACTCAAGAAATCCGCCTCCCAGTTCTCCACTCCCGGGATGTGGATTGCTGACAGGTGGCAAGAGTGAGACTCTGCCCATCGAATTATCTTTGATACTTCCATCATTGCTAGGGAGCTTTTTGTCCCTCCCTGATGGTTGATGTAAGCTACAGTCGTGATATTGTCCGACTGAAACCTGATGAACCCCCGAGTTGTTAATTGGGGCCAAGCCAGAAGGGCATTGAGAACTGCTCTCAATTCCAGAATGTTTATTGGAAGGAGACTCTCCTCCTGATTCCATAATCCCTGAGCCTTCAGAGAATTCCAGACAGCGCCCCAACCTAGTAGGCTGGCGTCTGTTGTTACAATTGTCCAGTCTGGCCTGCTGAATGGCATCCCCCTGGACAGGTGTGGCCGATGAAGCCACCATAGAAGAGAATTTCTGGTCTCTTGATTCAGATTCAGAGTAGGGGACAAATCTGAGTAATCCCCATTCCACTGACTTAGCATGCATAATTGCAGCGGTCTGAGGTGTAGGCGTGCAAAAGGTACTATGTCCATTGCCGCTACCATTAAGCCGATCACCTCCATGCATTGAGCTACTGACGGGTGTTGAATGGAATGAAGGACACGGCATGCATCTTGAAGCTTTGTTAACCTGTCCTCTGTCAGGTAAATCTTCATTTCTACAGAATCTATAAGAGTCCCCAAGAATGGAACTCTTGTGAGAGGAAAAAGAGAACTCTTCTTTTCGTTCACTTTCCATCCATGCGACCTTAGAAATGCCAGAACTAACTCTGTATGAGACTTGGCAGTTTGAAAGCTTGAAGCTTGTATTAGAATGTCGTCTAGGTACGGAGCTACCGAAATCCCTCGCGGTCTTAGTACCGCCAGGAGGGCACCTAGAATCTTTGTGAAGATTCTTGGGGCCGTAGCCAATCCGAATGGAAGAGCTACAAACTGGTAGTGCCTGTCTAGGAAGGCAAACCGTAGATACCGGTGATGATCTTTGTGGATCGGTATGTGAAGGTAAGCATCTTTTAAATCCACTGTGGTCATGTACTGACCCTTTTGGATCATGGGCAAGATTGTCCGAATAGTTTCCATTTTGAACGATGGAACTCTTAGGAATTTGTTTAGAATCTTTAAATCTAAGATTGGTCTGAAAGTTCCCTCTTTTTTGGGAACCACAAACAGGTTTGAGTAGAACCCTTGTCCTTGTTCCGACCGCGGAACCGGATGGATCACTCCCATTAATAACAGATCTTGTACACAGCGTAGAAACGCTTCTTTCTTTATCTGGTTTGTTGACAATCTTGACAGATGAAATCTCCCTCTTGGGGGAGATAATTTGAAGTCTAGAAGGTATCCCTGAGATATGATCTCTAGCGCCCAGGGATCCTGAACATCTCTTGCCCAGGCCTGGGCGAAGAGAGAAAGTCTGCCCCCCACTAGATCCGGTCCCGGATCGGGGGCTCTCGGTTCATGCTGTCTTTGGGGCAGCAGCAGGTTTCCTGGCCTGTTTGCCCTTGTTCCAGGACTGGTTGGGCTTCCAGCCTTGCCTGTAACGAGCAACAGCTCCTTCCTGTTTTGGTGCAGTGGAGGTTGATGCTGCTCCTGTTTTGAAATTCCGAAAGGGACGAAAATTAGACTGTCTAGCCTTAGCTTTGGCTTTGTCTTGAGGTAGGGCGTGGCCCTTACCTCCTGTAATGTCAGCGATAATTTCTTTCAAACCGGGCCCAAATAAGGACTGCCCCTTGAAAGGTATATTAAGTAATTTGGACTTAGAAGTAACATCAGCTGACCAGGATTTTAGCCACAGTGCCCTACGTGCCTGTATGGCGAATCCTGAGTTCTTAGCCGTAAGTTTGGTTAAATGTACTACGGCCTCCGAAATGAATGAATTAGCTAGTTTAAGGACTCTAAGCCTGTCCATAATGTCGTCTAGCGTAGATGAACTAAGGTTCTCTTCCAGAGACTCAATCCAAAATGCTGCCGCAGCCGTAATCGGCGCGATACATGCAAGGGGTTGCAAAATAAAACCTTGTTGAACAAACATTTTCTTAAGGTAACCCTCTAATTTTTTATCCATTGGATCTGAAAAGGCACAGCTATCCTCCACCGGGATAGTGGTACGCTTAGCTAGAGTAGAAACTGCTCCCTCCACCTTAGGGACCGTTTGCCATAAGTCCCGAGTGGTGGCGTCTATTGGAAACATCTTTCTAAATATTGGAGGGGGTGAGAACGGCACACCGGGTCTATCCCACTCCTTAGTAACAATTTCAGTTAATCTCTTAGGTATAGGAAAAACGTCAGTACTCGCCGGTACCGCAAAGTATTTATCCAACCTACATAGTTTCTCTGGTATTGCAACGGTGTTACAATCATTGAGAGCTGCTAAGACCTCCCCTAGTAATACACGGAGGTTCTCCAATTTAAATTTAAAATTTGAAATATCTGAATCCAATCTGTTTGGATCAGAACCGTCACCCACAGAATGAAGCTCTCCGTCCTCATGCTCTGCAAGCTGTGACGCAGTATCAGACATGGCCCTAGTATTGTCAGCGCACTCTGTTCTCACCCCAGAGTGATCACGCTTGCCTCTTAGTTCTGGTAATTTAGACAAAACTTCAGTCATAACAGTAGCCATATCTTGTAATGTTATCTGTAATGGCCGCCCAGATGTACTAGGCGCCATAATATCACGCACCTCCCGGGCGGGAGATGCAGGTACTGCCGCGTGAGGCGAGTTAGTCGGCATAACTCTCCCCTCGCAGATTGGTGAAATTTGTTCACATTGTACAGATTGACTTTTATTTAAAGTAGCATCAATACAGTTAGTACATAAATTTCTATTGGGCTCCACCTTGGCATTGGAACAAATGACACAGATATCTTCCTCTGAGTCAGACATGTTTAACACACTAGCAATAACTTGCAACCTGGTTATAATCTTTTTTAGCAAAAACGTACTGTGCCTCAAAGAGGTACTTAAACGATTAAATGACAGTTGAGATAATGAACTGAAAAACAGTTATAGCATCAACTTTAAAACAACACAACTTTTAGCAAAGGTTTTGTTCCCATTAGTAAGATAACATAACTAAATTTGACATAAAAATTATTGAGTAACGTCTTTATCCACAGTCAATATAAAAAATTCTCACAGCTCTGCTGAGAGAATGTACCTCCCTTCAAGAAGTTTGAAGACCCCTGAGATCTGTCAGAGATGAACCGGATCATGCAGGAAAAATAATAATAGCTGACTGGAAATTGTTGATGCGTAGCAAAGAGCGCCAAAAAACGGCCCCTCCCTCTCACACACAGCAGTGAAGAGAAACGAAACTGTCACAATTCAAAACAAACTACTGCCAAGTGGAAAATAAAGCCCAAACATTTATTTACTCAGTACCTCAGCAATGTAAACGATTCTACATTCCAGCAAAAACGTTTAACATGATATAATACTTATGAAAAAGATTAGTGACCTTTAACAGAGTAGTTCCGGTGAAGTACCATTCCCAGAATACTGAAGTGTATACATACATGTCATTATAACGGTATAGCAGGATTTTCTCATCAATTCCATTCAGAAAATAAAAACTGCTACATACCTCAATGCAGATTCATCTGCCCCTGTCCCCTGATCTGAAGCTTTTACCTCCCTCAGATGGCCGAGAACAGCAATATGATCTTAACTACTCCGGTTAAAATCATAGTAAAAACTCTGGTAGATTCTTCCTCAAAGTCTGCCAGAGAAGTAATAACACGCTCCGGTGCTATTATAAAATAACAAACTTTTGATTGAAGTCATAAAAACTAAGTATAATCACCATAGTCCTCTCACACATCCTATCTAGTCGTTGGGTGCAAGAGAATGACTGGGACTGACGTAGAGGGGAGGAGCTATATGCAGCTCTGCTGGGTGAATCCTCTTGCATTTCCTGTTGGGGAGGAGTTATATCCCAGAAGTAATGATGACCCGTGGACTGATCACACATAACAGAAGAAATCAGAAATTATTTCTGCCAGACCAGGGCCGAACAAGGTCTTACCCTTGTAAGGAAGCGCCAGAAGCTTGGATTTAGAGGTAACATCAGCTGACCAAGGATTTTAGCCACAATGCCCTGCGGCTTAGGACAGTGAAGCCAGACATCTTGGCTTCCAGTCTAATAACTTGCATGTTAGCATAATACAGCCACTTAACTTTATGCAAAAATTCTTTAAAACAATAAACCAATCAAGCTCCCTACACCTCAGACAGGCTGAGGTGCCTTACCGTAACACATACACAATTTAGTTGCCAGAAGTCTCTAAAACGACCGTATAGTAGATCGACACGGAAGAGACTGAAAGCTCCGCGAATATCTGATAGCAGAGAGAAGTCTCATGACCAGCAGAGAGAGGAAACTATGCAGCAAGTAAAAGGCGCACATTTCCCTCTGCCTAAAACTCGGGAGCTAAATTTACACAAACTCTCAAGCATTTTGTCAGATAGCCTGTTCTAGCTAAGCAAGCAAAGAAAAACATAATTTATGCTTACCAGATAAATTCCTTTCCTTCTGGGTAGGGAGAGTCCACAGCTTCATTCCTTACTGTTGGGAAATACAACACCTGGCCACCAGGAGGAGGCAAAGACACCCCAGCCAAAGGCTTAAACATCCCTCCCACTTCCGCATTACCTCAGTCATTCTGCTGAGGGAACAAGGAAAAGTAGGATTAACAGTAGGGTATAAATGGTGATAGAAGATTAAAATAAATAGGGGACCGCCCATAGACAAGAAAAAACTGGCAGGGGGCTGTGGACTCTCCCTATCCGTTTGGAAAGGAATTTATCTGGTAACCATAAATTAATGTTTTCCTTCCTAAGATAGGGAGAGTCCACGGCTTTATTCCTTAATGTTGGGAAAACTATACCCAAGCTCCAGAGGACACTAAATGAATAACGGGAGGGAACAAAAAGGAACAGGCGGACCCTATTCTGAGGGTACCACAGCCTGCAAAACTTTTCTCCCCAAAGCTGCTTCAGCCAAAGCAAAAACAAAATTTATGCTTACCTGATAAATTTCTTTCTTTTGCGATGTACCGAGTCAACGGTTTCATCCTTACTTGTGGGATATTATCCTTCCTAACAGGAAGTGGCAAAGAGAGCACCCACAGCAGAGCTGTCTATATAGCTCCCCCCTTAACTCCACCCCCCAGTCATTCGACCGAAGGCCAAGGAAGAAAAAAGGAGAAACTATAAGGTGCAAAGGTGACTGAAGTTTTCAATAAAAAATACTGTCTGTCTTGAATAGACAGGGCTGGCCGTGGACTCAGTACATCGCAAAAGAAAGACATTTATCAGGTAAGCATCAATTTTGTTTTCTTTTGCAAGATATACCGAGTCCACGGTTTCATCCTTACTTGTGGGATACCAATATCAAAGCTTTAGGACACGGATGAAGGGAGGGACAAGACAGGAACCTAAACGGAAGGCACCACTGCTTGCAAAACCTTTCTCCCAAAAAAAGCCTCCGAAGAAGCAAAAGTATCAAATTTGTAAAATTTGTTCAACAGAAGCATCATTTTTAAAAGCCCATGTGGAAACCACCGCTCTAGTAGAGTGAGCTGTAATTCTTTCAGGAGGCTGCTGTCCAGCAGTCTCATAAGCCAAAAGGATGATGCTTTTCAGCCAAAAGGAAAGAGGTAGCCACAGCCTTTTGACCTCTACACTTTCCAGAATAGACAACAAAGAAGATGTTTGACGAAAATCTTTGGTTGCCTACAAATAAAACTTCAAAGCACGAACCACGTCCAAGTTGTGCAACAGACGTTCCTTCTTAGAAGAAGGATTAGGACACAGAGAAGGAACAACAATTTCCTGATTGATATTCCTGTTAGAAACAACCTTAGGGAGGAACCCAGGTTTGGTAAACAAAACCACCTTATCAGCATGGAAAACAAGATAAGGTGAGTCGGATTGTAATGCAGATAGTTCAGAAACTCTTTAAGCTGAAGAGATCGCAACTAGAAACAGAACTTTTAGAACTAAATTCAAACTCCATAGCGGAGCCACAGGTTTAAACACAAGCTTGATTCTAACTAAAGCCTGACAGAACGCCTGAACGTCTGGGACATCTGCCAGACGCTTGTGCAACAGAATAGACAAAGCAGATATCTGTCCTTTAAGGAACTAGCTGACAATCCCTTCTCCAAACCTTCTTTGAGAAAGGACAAAATCCTAGGAATCCTGATTCGCACCAAAAAAGATATTGACGCCATATCTTATGATAAATTTTCCTAGGGACAGGCTTTCAAGCCTGAATCAATGTATCTATGACCGACTCAGAGAACCCCGGTTGGAAAAGATCAAGCGTTCAATCTCCAAGCAGTCAGTCGCAGAGAAACTAGATTTGGATGCTGGAACGGACCTTGAATCAGAAGGTCCTGTCTCAGTGGCAGAGTCCATGGTGGAAGAGATGACATGTCCACCAGGTCTGCATACCAAGTCCTGCGTGGCCACGCAGGTGCTATCAAAATCACCGAAGCTCTCTCCAGTTTGATTCTGGCAATCAAACGAGGAAGGAGAGAAAATGGTGGAAACACATAAGCCAGGTTGAACGACCAGGATACTGCTAGAGCATCTATCAGTACTGCCTGAGGATCCCTTGACCTGGACCCGTATCGAGGAAGTTTGGCATTCTGACGAGACGCCATCAGATCTAATTTTGGTGCGCCCCATTTCTGAATCAATTGTGCAACACCTCCGGATGGAGTTCCCACTCGCCCGGAAGAAAAGTCTGACGACTTTTTTCTCTCCACTCCTGGGATATAGATTGCCGATAGATGGCAAGAGTGAGTCTCTGCCCATTGAATTATTTTGGAAACCTCTAACATCACTAGAGAACTCTTTGTTCCCCCTTGATTGATATATGCTACAGTCGTGATATTGTCCGACTGGAATCTTAGGAATCTGGCCGACGCCAGCTGAGGCCACGCCTGAGGCGCGTTGAATATTTCTAGAATATTTATCAGGAGGAGAGCCTCCTCCTGTGTCCACAATCCCTGTGCTTTCAGGGAATTCCAGACTGCATCCCAGCCCAACAGGCTGGTGTCCGTCGTCACTATGACCCATGCTGGCCTGCGGAAACACATTCCCTTGGACAGATGATCCTGTGAAAACCACCAAAGAAGAGAGACTCTGGTCTCTTGGTCCAGATTTATCCGAGGAGATAAATCTGTATAATCCCCATTCCACTGTTTGAGCATGCAAAGCTGCAGTGGTCTGAGATGCAAGCGAGCAAAAAGAACTATGTCCAGTGCCGCTACCATTAAACCGATTACCTCCATACACTGAGCCACTGACGGCCGAGGAATGGAATGAAGAGCTTGGCAGATGGATAAAATCTTTTTCCTGACCTCCATCAGAAAAATTTTCATGTCCACCTAATCTATCAGAGTTCCCAGAAATGGAACTCTTGTGAGAGGGATAAGTGAACTCTTTTGCACGTTCACCTTCCACCCTCTTAGAAAAGCCAACACGATGCCCGTGTGAGACTTGGCTAATTGGTAAGTTGACGCCTGGATTAAGATATCGTCCAGATAAGGCGCCACAGCTATGCCCTGCGGCCTTAGAACTGCCAGAAGGTACCCTAACACCTTCTGGGAGCCGTGGCCAACCCGAAGGGAAGAGCCACAAATTGGTAATGTTTGTCCAGAAAAGCAAACCTGAGGAACTGGTGATGATCTTTGTGGATAGGAATGAGTAGATATGCATCCTTTAAGTCCACGGTAGTCATATATTGACCCTCCTGGATCATTGGCAAAATAGTCCGAATGGTCTCCATCTTGAGGATGGGACTCTGAGGAATTTGTTTAGGATCTTGAGATCCAAAATTGGTCTGAAAGTTCCCTCTTTTTTGGGAACCAAACAGATTGGAGTAGAACCCTTGCCCCTGTTCTGTATTCGGAACTTGACAGATCACTCCCATGGAATATAGGTCTTCTACGCAGCGTAAGAACGCCTCTCTTATTGTCTGGTTCTCTCCAGACTGACTTGGATTGAGCAAAATTCCCCTCTTGCTTCGCAGCAGAGGAAGAGGAAGAGAGACCACCTTGAAGTTTCGAAAGGAACGAAAATTATTTTGTTTGGTCCTCATCTTATCCTGAGGAAGGGCATGGCCTTTCCCTCCAGTGATGTCTGAAATGATCTCTTTCAGTTCAGGCCCGAATAGGGTCTTACCTTTGAAAGGGATGGCTAAAAGCTTAGCTTTTGATGACACATCAGCTGACCAGGACTTAAGCCATAACGCTCTGCGCGCTAAAATGGCAAAACCTGAATTCTTCGCCACTAATTTAGCCAATTGAAAAGCGGCATCTGTAATGAAAGAATTAGCTAGCTTGAGAGCCCTAATTCTATCTAGAATATCCTCTAATGGAGTCTCAACCTGAAGAGCCTCTTCCAGAGCCTCGAACCAAAAGGACGCTGCAGTAGTTACAGGAACAATGCACGCTATAGGTTGGAGAAGAAAACCTTGAAGAACAAATATTTTCTTCAGGAGACCCTCTAATTTTTTATCCATAGGGTCTTTAAAAGCACAACTGTCCTCAATAGGTATAGTTGTACACTTAGCCAGGGTAACAATAGCTCCCTCCACCTTAGGGACCATCTGCCACGAGTCCCGCACGGCGTCTGATATGGGAAACATTTTCTTAGAAGTAGGAGGGGGAGTGAATGGAATACCTGGTCTATCCCACTCCTTAGTAACAATTTCCGAAATCCTCTTAGGGACTGGAAAAACAGTGTAGGCAGGAACCTCTAGGAATTTGTCCATTTTACACAATTTCTCTGGAACTACAATAGGGTCACAATCATCCAGAGTCGCTAAAACCTCCCTGAGCAATAAGCGGAGGTGTTCTAGTTTAAATTTAAAAGCTGTCATATCTGAATCTGTCTGAGGGAACATATTTCCTAAGTCAGAAATCTTTCCCTCAGCCAGAACATTGTGAGGGTACATCAGATATAGCTAATAAAGCGTCAGAGGGCTCAGTGTTGGTTCTCACACCAGACCTACTGCGCTTCCCCTGCAACCCCGGCAGCTTAGATAAAACCTCAGTGAGGGAAGTATTCATAACTGTGGCCATATCCTGCAGGGTGAAAGAATTAGACGCACTAGAAGTACTTGGCGTCGCTTGTGCGGGCGTTAACGGTTGTGACACTTGGGGAGAATTAGATGGTATAACCTGATTCTTTTCTGACTGAGAATCATCCTGTGACATACTTTTAGTAGCTAAAATATGTTCTTTACAATTTATTGACCTTTCAGTGCATGAGGGACACATTCTAAGTGGAGGTTCCACAATGGCTTCTAAACATATTAAACATTGACTTTCCTCAATGTCAGACATGTTGAACAGGCTAGTAATGACTTCAAACAAGCATGAAAACACTTTATTTAATGAAAAAAAAAAAAAAAAAAAAAATCTTAAAAAATGGTACTGTGCCTTTAAGAGAAAAAAAAAAAAGTATACACATTCTGCAAAAACGCCTAAACATGCACCAAATTTTTCAAAATTTTGTATGTAGGCACACAATAGGTAGTTAAGATTGCACCACAAAATATGTAACAATTAACCCCTTAATGTCCAAACAGGATCGAAAATAGGCCCAAATCCAGAAAAAAAAACCCTCAGCACCTTGCCACAGCCCTGCTGTGGCCCTGCGTGCCCTCAGGGATTGAAAGTTTGGGGTAAAAGCTTTGATTTGGCCCCAAACATACACCAGGGCCCTCAGGAGTTAGCTTGCTGCTTGTTGTACAAAACTAAGTGCGCAACTGAGGCGTGAAAATAGGTCCGCCCATCTCATTCGATGTTCCCTGAGCCTTAAAGAATCGCACCAGAGCGGTTATAACTAGTCATGTGGGTTCCAAGACCCTAAAAATAAGCCATGTATCCTAATAAAGTTGCCCAACACGTTTATTGCCCACAAAAAACGTTAAAGCACTCCCATCCAAAAAACGTTTGCACACAAACATTTTACATTCAGTGTCAACCATATTTGTAATTGGCCCCATAAGCAAGCTAAGTAATGCCCTTTTTAGCTCTAGGATTACTGCTTACCCTCATGGGGATACTGTCAACCTTTCTGAAATATCACAGTCTCTCCAGAAAAAAAATGACTGAACATACCTCATTGCTGTATAGCAAGAAACCGTTCCTCACACTGAAGTTTTCCTGTACTCCTCAGCTTCTGTGGGAACAGCAGTGGACCTTAGTTACAAATGCTAAGATCATCATCCTCTAGGCAGAAATCTTCATCCATCTCCTGCCTGAGAGTAAATAGTATACACCGGTACCATTTAAAAATAACAAACTCTTGCTTGAAGAAAAATAAAAACTAACAGTTTATCACCTCTTTCACTTTACCCTTCCTGCTTAGAGCCGGCAAAGAGAATGACTGGGGGGGGGGGAGGGGGGGTGGAGTTAAGGGGGGAGCTATATAGACAGCTCTGCTGTGGGTGCTATCTTTGCCACTTCCTGTTAGGAAGGATAATATCCCACAAGTAAGGATGAAACCGTGGACTCGGTACATCTTGTAAAAGAAAAACATCAAACTTGTAAAAATTTTAAAAAGTATGCAAGGATGACCACCTTACAAATCTGATCCATAGAGGCTTCGCTCTTAAAGGCCCAAGAGGAAGCCACTGCTCTAGTGGAATGAGCCGTTATCCTCTCAGGAGGACGATGTCCTGCTGTCTTGTAAGCTAAGCGGATGACACTCCTTAACCAAAAACATAGGGAAGTCAAAGTAGCCTTCTGCCCCTTACACTTCCCCAAATAGACAACAAACAAAGAGGAAGATGGTCTAAACTCCTTAGTAGCCTGGAGAAAGAACTTCAAGGAGCAAACCACATCCAAATTGTGAAGTAAGCACAGATAAAATCTGAGGATATAGTAAAAGAATTTCGTAAATTTTATGAAATACTATATACTTCTGAAAACGATAGTCAAAATGAAAAGGAAGGGAGTGAGTTCTTGGATACAATTTCTATCCCTGAAATTACACAAGACCAGCAGGAGGAATTAAATGCAGAGATTACTAGAGGAAATTAATAAAATTATATGAGAACTAAAAAAATGAAAATCACCAGGACCAGATGGTTTACCCATAGAATGGTATAAATTACTTAAAACACAAATCTCTGAAGTATTGGTAGTATTGTTTAATTTATATAGGACAGGAAGAATTCAACCTTCACAAGAATTTTCAACAGCTTGTATTATTGTAATTCCAAAACCTGAGAAAGACCCTCTTAAAGTGGCTTCATATAGACCAATCTCATTTCTCAATCAAGACAAGATGTTGACAAAAATATTAGCCAATAGATTAAAAAAATGTTTACCTTCATTAATTTATAGCGATCAGTCAGGCTTTGTACAAGCAAGATCTTCAGTAAAGAATATGAGAAAAAAGTTTTATATATAGTGAATCAGTTTTGGACTTTAAATAAAAAAATGACAAACCAACCTAAGAAAAATATGACACTTTTAGCATTAGATACCGAAAAAGCATTCAACAGGATTGAATGGTCATTTTTATTCACATGCTTAAAGTATAATATTCAGGGATCTTTTTATTCTCTTATTAAAAACATTTATAATAAGCCAAAGGCCTTTACCAATGGTTAATGGAGAGTTATCTCCAAGGTTTATCTTTGAAAGAGGTACAAGACAAGGGTGCCCTCTATCACCTTTATTATTTAATCTAACATTGGAACCTTTAGCGGCTAAACTTCGGAAAATACCCTTTGGTGTAAAGATAAATGAGAATAGTTGTAAAAAAAGAAGCATGTCATCTCCGTATAAAGTTGTATTATAAGACCCAGAATTACATTTAAAGGATATTATGCAGTTTAATTGAGACCTTTAGTCGATTCTCAGGTTATAAAATAAATGAGAATAAACCAGAGATAATGTGGTTAAGTAAAAATAAGGAAATAAAAGTTGAGAATCTACCTTTCATTGAAGTTAAAAAAGATTTAAAATATTTGGGTATTCGTATCTCAAAAAACCCAAATGATTGGTATAATTTAAACGTTAATTGACTAATTGAAGATATAGAAACAGACTTTAAGAGATGGAAAGGGTTACCTATTTCATTATCAGGAAGAGCTCATCTAATAAAGATGATGATACTCCCGAAAACTACTGTATCCTATGAATATGATCCCGATTAAGATCCCTAAAAGTGACATAAAAAAATTGAATAAAATGTTCAATTTTTTTTGTGGGAAGGGAAAAAAAAAAACTCGTATTAGCTAAAAAAATTACAGATGAAAAGAGATAATGGAGGTTTTGGTATCCCAGATATTTATTTTTACAATTTAGCAGCATTAGTGAAAGCTGCACTAGATTGGTTACTAGGCACACAACATTACTACACTGAGGATATGGATGAATCTATTTTAGGAGATTTATCGTTAGGTGCTTTATTACATCAAAATTGGAAGGACATCGAACCTACAATTAAGAAAAATATAATGTACGAGGGTATTATCAGGGCATGGCAGGAAGTACATAAAATCATAGGTGCCTGACATAATGTTTCAATTTTTTTACCTATAAAAGGAAACCCATTATTTTTACCAGGCAGATCCCCTGGCTTTTTTAAATGGCATACGAATAATATAAGAATAAGAATAATATAAAAACAATAGGGGATTTGTTAAATTTACCAAAGAAAATTCAAGAATTACAAGAAAAGACATCAATACCTGACTCTTATTACTTTGCATACGCCCAAATTATTCACTATATAAATACATTAACGCAAAAAAATCCTAGACTATGGGAAACTCATTGCTTGAATAAATCAATTGTAATGTACAATAAAAAGAAATTTACATACTTATCTATTTATGAGGCTCTGTTAGACTCATACAAAGATAACATTTTGTCAAATCTTATGCTGGCCTGGAAGAAAGAGTTGAAAGAACAAGTGACCATAGAAGAACTGCCCAAAAGCATGAAATTTATCCATCAAGTGTCTAGTGACACATACTTAAGGGAATCACAAACTAAAATGGTTCATACATTTTATGTGACACCAAAAACAGTTAACAGATGGCTTAACTGTAAGAATGAATGCATTAAGTGTAAAATGAGTAGTCCAAGTCTAATACATTATTTATGGGAATGCCCGAAAATAAAACAACTTTGGGCCAAAATAAGTTATTGGATGGCAAAAAAAATTTAACCTCAAAAGGCAATTAAACCTTAAAAATGTTTTAATGTTATGCACTCTTGATATAGAAATTTTTTTTTTTTGGTGATGGTAATTATGATAACAAGGAAATGTATTCTAGGACATTGGCTTTTTCCGACTATTCCAAATATTAAAAAGATTATTGAACAAATTAAAAAACAGGTATCTATTGAGATATATGATGTCATGTATGAAAAATATAATAGATTAGAAATTTTTATCTGGAAATGGAATGTATTTATTAAGGTTTTAGAGGTTACAACTCAGAAATTAATTCTGACACCACTACTAGGCAAAATAAATGAAAGTGTTTGCTGGGGAACAGACTTAGATCTGAATTGTATATTATGAATATACCTTCTGTGTGTTGGAGGTGTAAATTTAAAAGTTTAAGATATATGTACTGTTTAATGAATGTGATTGATCTTTTTATATTTTTTATTTGTACTTACTGTTTGTAATTTAATAAAATAATAATAAAAAAAAAACCTTAGAAAAAAAACATAATTTAGCATGATAAAAAAATAATCAGATAAAGGGGGCTCACATTGCAAAGCAGAGATCTCAGAAACTCTGCGCGCAGAGGCAATAGCCAATAAAAAGAGAACCTTCCAAGATAATTTAATGTCAACGGAATGCAGAGGCTCAAACGGAACCTGTTGCAAAACCCAAAGAACAAGATTTAAGCTTTAATGAGGAGCCCCAAATCTAAACACAGGTCTGATCCTAATCAGAGCTTTAACAAAAGACTGCATGTGTGGAAGCTCAGTCAGTCTCTTGTGCAATAAAATCGACAGGGCCGAAATCTCTCCCCTCAGGGAACTAGCAGAAAGGCCCTTCTCCAGCGCATTCTGGAGAAAAGATAAAAGATTCTGGCAACCTTAACTCTGTGCCAGGAAAAACCACGCTCTTCACACCAGAATAAGTAGGTCCTCCACACCTTGTGGTAGATACACAGAATAACTGGTTTACGAGCTTGAATAAGAGGATCAATGACACTCTCAGAGAAACCTCTCTTGGATAAGACTAAGTTTTCCATCTCCACACAGTCATCCTCAGAGAATCTAGATTTTGATGAACAAATGGACCTTCTATCAGCAGGTCTCTGCGACAAGGTAACTTCCACAGAGATGATGAGGACATCCCCACTAGATCGGCGAACCACGTCCTTCACAGCCACGATGGAGCAATCAGGATTACTTATACCCGCTCCTGCCTGATGCCGACCACCACTCGAGGAAGAAGCGGTAATGGAGGAAAAAGATATACGTGTTTGAACCTCCAGGGCATCTGCTTGGGGATCTCTCGACCGGTACCTGGGTAGCTTGGTATTGAGACGGGACACCATGAGATCCATTTCCGGCGTCCTCCACTTGCTGCATATCTCTGCAAACACCACGGGATGGAGAGACCATTCCCCTGGATGGAAGGATTGCCTGCTGAGAAAATCCGACTCCCAGTTGTCCACACCCAGAATGTGGATGGCTGACAGCGAACAGCCATTGGCCTCCACCCACTCCAGAATCTGATACACTTCTTTCATCGCCAAGGAACTTCTCGTTCCCCACTGATGGTTGATGTAAGCCACTGAGGTTATATTGCCTGATTGGAATCTTATAAACTGGGACAAACCCAGAAGTGGCCAAGCCTTCAAGGCCTTGAAGATTGCCCGTATTTCCAAAATATTGATCAGGAAGTAGGACTCCTCCCAAGTCCACAAACCCTGTGCCTTCCTTGCACCTCAAACAGATAGGCTTGTGTCTGATAGGCTTGGAGCAGTAAATAGGCTAAACGGAAGGCCAACGAACTGGAAATGCTGGTCCAGGAATGCAAACCTCAGGAACTGAAAGTGTTCCCTGTGGATTGGAACATCAAGGTAAGCGTCCTTCAGATCTATAGTGGTCATAAACAGGAATTCCTGAATTAAAGGAATGATGGACCTTATCGTCTCCATCTTGAAGGAAGGGACACTGAAATTTGTTTAAGCACTTTAGGTCCAGAATTGGGTGGAAAGTGACCTCCTTCTTTGGGACCTAGAAAAGGTTTGAATAAAACCCCAAACCTCTTTCTTCGATAGGCACCGGGATCCCGAACGCACCCTAGAAAGGCATTCCTCTTTTCTGGTCTGGTAGACAGATTTGAAAGAAGGAATTTGCCCCTAGGCAGATGAGATTTGAAGCCTCTCTTGTATCCCTGAGATACCACCTCCAGGACCTACGGATCCTGTACGTCTTTGAACCAGGCACCTGAAAAGAGACTGTCTGCCCCTACACAATCCGATCCCAGATCAGGGGCCGCCCCTTCATGCCGATTTGGCTTCTTATTCTGCTTGGAATTATTCCAGGACTGAGTCGGCTTCCAAGTACTCTTGGGTTGCTTGGGCGAGGATTGTTGTCGTTGGGATTTGTCAGAACGAAAATTAGAAGATTGTTGTCCCTTAGACTTGTTGTTCTCATCTTGCGGTAGGTAGGAAGGCACTCTTGCCTACGGTAACCGTATAAATAATTGAGTCCAGGCCTGGACCTGGACCAAATAAAATCTTCCCTTGAAGGGAAGAGAAAGGGGTCTGGACTTAGAAGTCATATCCGCAGACCAAGACTTCAACCAGAGCGCCCGGAGGGCTAGGACCGCAAAGCCAGAGGCATTTGCATTTAGGGGAATTATTTGCATGTTGCATCACATATAAAAGAATTAGCAATTCTCAGAGCTTTAATTCTGTCTTGAATATCCTCGAGGGGAGACTACACCTCAATGAGTTCCGACAAAGAGTCCCACCAGTAGGTAGCCGCTTCGGCAACCGCTGCAACTGCAGCCGCCGGTTGAAACAAAAATCCTGTATGTTGAAACATCTTTCTCAGAAAGGTTTCCATTTACTTATCCATCTGAACGAAGAACTATCCTCAAGAGGTATAGTAGTACGTTTAGCAACCGGAGAGCTATGTTTAACCTCTTGCGTTTGTTAGAGCAAGGTAATGCACTGAGGGCTGCAAACACCATCGTTTGTAACTGCGCGGCAAAGCCCGCAGGAAGATGGCCCCCTCCGGTTGGAGGATTAGATGTGCTACAGAGAACTGCATGTGGAGTGGATAATGCAGCATGGGTAGTAATCTGACGGGACGCAGAGTCCTGAGAGGTAGATGGCTCAGAGGGACTAAGAGCCTTAGCAGGCTTGTCTCCCTTCTTAGACTTTATAACGGTGTTAAGGTATGTGGAACATAATTGAGTAGGCTGGAAAATCACAGCCTCCTCACAAAATAAACAGGTAAGATTTAGTACAGGAGGAGTCCTCCATAGCTCAAGTTATACTCACAGAAGGATACAAGTAAAACCCTTTTTTTAATTATAGAAAACTGCAATGGCTGGGGCACTCACCACCTCCTAGACCCAGACAGTTAACAGAGGAAATGTTCTCTCCTCAGGTTCAAGCTTCAGCCGGAAAGGAGGATTACAAGTACAGCAAGTAATAGGAGCTGTGCAACACTTTTAAAAACGAAAGTGAAACCTGTTTGTTCCAGCCAAAAACACACAGTCTATCAGCCCAGGGAAAAAAACACACAAAGAAGCATGTAAATTAATACACTGATTAATTAACCCCAACTGTTCAATAAACCCCTTTCAGAGGATATTAACCGTGTAAAAATTGAAACAATCTTACCTCCAGGATCCATGCCGTGGAACAGAACACAGCCTCTCAAGTGTGACAGTCTTATAGCAGCGCTCCTGACATGGACTTGAGTGAAAGAAAGCAGGCAGTGAAACTCGTCAACACCGATTGCTTAGGAGTTGTTAGCAGTAGTCTGGATGGTTTCGCAGAAAAACTTTCCCTGCATCTACAGACTAACTTTCATCAATACTCTCACATGACTACTTAAAACTCCAGTCCTATCTCGAACGGCAGATACCCTTTTACAGGACTCTCCGAATCTTCTGAAACTTCTCTGCCACCTCCTAACGTGACGAAAGGCAAAGAATGACTGGGATAATGAGGAAGTGGGAGTGATATTTAAGCCTTTGGCTGGGGTGTCTTTGCCTCCTCCTAGTGGCCAGGTGTTGTATTTACCAACAGTGAGGAATGAAGCCGTGGACGCTCCCTATCTTAGTAAGGAAACCAACTGCCAAATTTTACGTTTATACATAAATCCCTGTATAAAACATAGGCCACACACATACTAATAAAGTATTTCAACAAAATTAGCCCAAAGAGGAAAAACGTTCCAATAAAGGGAAGGTTAACCTCTAGTCTCAACATACATAATGTGGCTGCCCACTGCCAAAGAGAATCCTGTATAAAGGATTTTAAAAATGTCCCCACCTACAGCATATGACATATTCTTCTGAAGTGCAAGTCTCCAAGACCTAGAAGAAAAACATAATTTATGCTTACCTGATAAATTCCTTTCTCCTGTAGTGTAGTCAGTCCACGGGTCATCATTACTTATGGGATATTAACTCCTCCCCAACAGGAAGTGCAAGAGGATCACCCAAGCAGAGCTGCTATATAGCTCCTCCCCTCTACGTCACACCCAGTCATTCGACCGAGAACCAAACGAGAAAGGAGAAACTATAGGGTGCAGTGGTGACTGGAGTATAATTTAAAAATTTAGACCTGCCATAAAAAACAGGGCGGGCCGTGGACTGACTACACTACAGGAGAAAGGAATTTATCAGGTAAGCATAAATTATGTTTTCTCCTGTTAAGTGTAGTCAGTCCACGGGTCATCATTACTTCTGGGATACCAATACCAAAGCTAAAGTACACGGATGACGGGAGGGACAGGCAGGATCTTTATACGGAAGGGACCACTGCCTGAAGAACCTTTCTCCCAAAAACAGCCTCCGAAGAAGCAAAAAAGTGTCAAATTTGTAAAATTTGGAAAAAGTATGAAGAGAAGACCAAGTTGCAGCCTTGCAAATCTGTTCAACAGATGCCTCATTCTTAAAGGCCCAAGTGGAAGCCACAGCTCTAGTAGAATGAGCTGTAATTCTTTCAGGAGGCTGCTGTCCAGCAGTCTCATAGGCTAAACGTATTATGCTACAAAGCCAAAAAGAGAGAGAGGTAGCAGAAGCTTTTTGACCTCTCCTCTGTCCAGAATAAACGACAAACAGGGAAGAAGTTTGGCGAAAATCTTTAGTTGCCTGTAAATAAAATTTCAGGGCACGAACTACATCCAGATTGTGTAGAAGTCGTTCCTTCTTTGAAGAAGGGTTAGGACACAATGATGGGACAACAATCTCCTGATTGATATTCCTATTAGTGACTACCTTAGGTAAGAACCCAGGTTTAGTACGCAGAACTACCTTGTCTGAATGAAAAATCAGATAAGGAGAATCACAATGTAAGGCCGATAACTCAGAGACTCTTCGAGCCGAGGAAATAGCCATTAAAAACAGAACTTTCCAAGATAACAATTTAATATCAATGGAATGAAGGGGTTCAAACGGAACACCCTGTAAAACGTTAAGAACTAAATTTAAGCTCCATGGTGGAGCAACAGTTTTAAACACAGGCTTAATCCTGGCCAAAGCCTGGCAAAAAGCCTGAACGTCTGGAACTTCTGACAGACGTTTGTGTAAAAGAATGGACAGAGCTGAGATCTGTCCCTTTAAGGAACTAGCAGATAAACCCTTTTCTAAACCCTCTTGTAGAAAAGACAATATCCTAGGAATCCTAACCTTACTCCATGAGTAACTCTTGGATTCGCACCAATGTAAGTATTTACGCCATATTTTATGGTAAATCTTTCTGGTAACAGGTTTCCTAGCCTGTATTAAGGTATCAATTACTGACTCCGAAAATCCACGCTTTGATAAAATCAAGCGTTCAATTTCCAAGCAGTCAGCTTCAGAGAAATTAGATTTTGATGTTTGAAAGGACCCTGAATTAGAAGGTCCTGTCTCAGAGGCAGAGACCAAGGTGGACAGGATGACATGTCCACTAGATCTGCATACCAGGTCCTGCGTGGCCACGCAGGCGCTATTAGAATCACCGATGCTCTCTCCTGTTTGATCCTGGCAATCAATCGAGGAAGCATCGGGAAGGGTGGAAACACATAGGCCATCCCGAAGGTCCAAGGTGCTGTCAAAGCATCTACCAGGACCGCTCCCGGGTCCCTGGACCCGTAACAAGGAAGCTTGGCGTTCTGGCGAGACGCCATGAGATCTATCTCTGGTTTGCCCCAAAGTCGAAGTATTTGGGCAAAGACCTCCGGATGAAGTTCCCACTCCCCCGGATGAAAAGTCTGACGACTTAGGAAATCCGCCTCCCAGTTCTCCACTCCAGGAATGTGGATCGCTGACAGGTGGCAAGAGTGAGACTCTGCCCAGCGAATTATCTTTGATACTTCCATCATCGCTAGGGAGCTTCTTGTCCCTCCTTGATGGTTGATGTAAGCTACAGTCGTGATGTTGTCCGACTGAAACCTGATGAACCCCCGAGTTGTTAACTGAGGCCAAGCCAGAAGGGCATTGAGAACTGCTCTCAATTCCAGAATATTTATTGGAAGGAGACTCTCCTCCTGAGTCCATGATCCCTGAGCCTTCAGGGAATTCCAGACAGCGCCCCAACCTAGTAGGCTGGCGTCTGTTGTTACAATTGTCCAATCTGGTCTGCTGAATGGCATCCCCCTGAACAGATGTGGCCGAGAAAGCCACCATAGAAGAGAATTTCTGGTCTCTTGATCCAGATTCAGAGTAGGGGACAAATCTGAGTAATCCCCATTCCACTGACTTAGCATGCACAATTGCAGCGGTCTGAGATGTAGGCGTGCAAAGGGTACTATGTCCATTGCCGCTACCATTAAGCCGATTACCTCCATGCATTGAGCCACTGACGGGTGTTGAATGGAATGAAGGACACGGCAAGCATTTTGAAGCTTTGTTAACCTGCCTTCTGTCAGGTAGATCTTCATTTCTACAGAATCTATAAGAGTCCCCAAGAAGGGAACTCTTGTAAGTGGAGAGAGAGAACTTTTCTCTTCGTTCACCTTCCACCCATGCGACCTTAGAAATGCCAGTACTAACTCTGTATGAGACTTGGCAGTTTGAAAGCTTGACGCCTGTATCAGAATGTCGTCTAGGTACGGAGCCACCGAAATTCCTCGCGGTCTTAGTACCGCCAGAAGAGCGCCCAGAACCTTTGTGAAGATTCTTGGAGCCGTAGCCAATCCGAATGGAAGAGCTACAAACTGGTAATGCCTGTCTAGGAAGGCAAACCTTAGATACCGGTAATGATCTTTGTGAATCGGTATGTGAAAGTAAGCGTCCTTTAAATCCACTGTGGTCATGTACTGACCCTTTTGGATCATGGGTAAGATTGTCCGAATAGTTTCCATTTTGAACGATGGAACTCTTAGGAATTTGTTTAAGATCTTTAAATCCAAGATTGGTCTGAAGGTTCCTTCTTTCTTGGGAACCACAAACAGATTTGAGTAAAATCCCTGTCCGTGCTCCGACCGCAGAACCGGGTGGATCACTCCCATTAGCAAAAGATCTTGTACACAGCGTAGAAACGCCTCTTTCTTTATTTGGTTTGTTGACAACCTTGAAAGATGAAATCTCCCTTTTGGGGGAGAGATTTTGAAGTCCAGAAGATATCCCTGAGATATGATCTCTAACGCCCAGGGATCCTGGACATCTCTTGCCCAAGCCTGGGCGAAGAGAGAAAGTCTGCCCCCCACTAGATCCGCTCCCGGATCGGGGGCCCTCAATTCATGCTGTCTTAGGGGCAGCAGCAGGTTTTCTGGCCTGTTTGCCCTTGTTCCAGGACTGGTTAGGTTTCCAGCCTTGTCTGTAGCGAGCAACAGCTCCTTCCTGTTTTGGTGCAGAGGAAGTTGATGCTGCTCCTGCCTTGAAGTTACGAAAGGCACGAAAATGAGACTGTCTAGCCCTAGGTTTGGCTCTGTCTTGAGGCAGGGCATGGCCTTTACCTCCTGTAATGTCAGCGATAATTTCTTTCAAACCGGGCCCGAATAAGGTCTGCCCTTTGAAAGGTATGTTAAGTAATTTAGATTTAGAAGTAACATCAGCTGACCAGGATTTTAGCCACAGTGCTCTACGTGCCTGAATGGCGAATCCGGAATTCTTAGCCGTAAGTTTAGTTAAATGTACTACGGCATCTGAAATAAATGAATTAGCTAGCTTAAGGGTTTTAAGCTTATTTGAAAACTCATCTATAGTTATTGAGTCAAGAGTCTCTTCCAGAGACTCGGACCAAAATGCGGCCGCAGCCGTAACAGACGCAATACATGCAAGGGGTTGCAATATAAAACCTTGTTGAACAAACATTTTCTTAAGGTAACCCTCTAATTTTTTATCCATTGGATCTGAAAAGGCACAGCTATCCTCCACCGGGATAGTGGTACACTTAGCCAGAGTAGAAACCGCTCCCTCCACCTTAGGGACCATCTGCCATAAGTCCTGTGTGGTGGCGTCTATTGGAAACATTTTTCTAAATACAGGAGGGGGGAAAAAGGGTACACCGGGCCTATCCCACTCCTTAGTAATTATCTCTGTAAGCCTCTTAGGTATAGGAAATATGTCAGTACTCGCTGGTACTGCATAGTATCTATCCAGCCTACATAATTTCTCTGGGATTGCAACGGTGTTACCATCATTCAGAGCCGCTAATACCTCCCCTAGCAGTACACGGAGGTTTTCTAGTTTAAACTTAAAATTTGAAATGTCTGAATCCACTCTATTTGGATCAGATCCGTCACCTGCAGATTGAAGCTCTCCGTCATGTTCTGCAAATTGTGACGCAGTATCTGACATGGCCCTATTATTATCAGCGCACTCTGTTCTCACCCCAGAGTGATCTCGCTTACCTCTAAGTTCTGGTAATTTAGACAAAACTTCAGTCATAACATTAGCCATGTCCTGTAGTGTGATTTGTAATGGCCGCCCTGAAGTACTCGGCGTTACAATATCACGCACCTCCCGAGCGGGAGATTCAGGTACTGATACGTGAGGCAAGTTAGTCGGCATAACTTCCCCCTCGTTGTTTGGTGAATGATGTTCAATTTGTACAGATTGACTTTTATTTAAAGTAGCATCAATGCAATTAGTACATAAATTTCTATTGGGCTCCACCTTGGCTTTTGCACATATAGCACAGAGATATTCCTCTGAGTCAGACATGTTTAACAAACTAGCAATTAAACTAGCAAGCTTGGAAATACTTTTCAACTCAATTTACAAGTAATATGAAAAACGCACTGTGCCTTTAAGAAGCACAGAAAAAAACTATGACAGTTGAATAACAATGAACCGGAGAAATTATAAAAACCAAATTTTTCCCGGTAAAGGCATAAATTTAGCAAAGGATTGCCCCCATTAGCAATGGATAACTAACCCTTAATAGCAGAAAAAAATGTACAAAATATAACGTTTTTTTATCACAGTCAAAGCACAATCTCACAGGTCTGCTGTGAGTGATTACCTCCCTCAAAATAATTTTTGAAGACCCTTGAGCTCTGTAGAGACGATCCGGATCATGCAGGGAGAGAAACAGACTTGTGACTGAATTTCTGATGCGTAGCAAAAGCGCCAAAATAGGCCCCTGCCCCTCACACACAGCAGTGAGGGAAGTTCAGTAAACTGTCTTAAATTAAAATAAACGACAGCCAAGTGGAAAAACAGTGCCCAAAACAATTTTTCACCCAGTACCTCAGATAATTAAACGATTTAACATGCCAGCAAAACGTTTAAAATCAAATAACATAAAATGTCATTAAACAGCCTGTTGCTAGACGTTCCCACTGCAAGTTAGGCTAAAAGTTATATGCATATAGTATTATTCCAGCGAAGTGCCATTCCCCAGAATACTGAAGTGTAAACATATATACATAACAGCCTGATACCAGTTACTACTACTGCATTTAAGGCTGAACTTACATTATATCGGTATTGGCAGTATTTTCTCAGTCAATTCCATTCCTCAGAAAATAATATACTGCAACATACCTCTTTGCAGGTGAACCTGCCCGCTGTCCCCTGATCTGAAGTTTACCTCACTCCTCAGAATGGCCGAGAACAGCAAAATGAATCTTAGCTACGCCGGCTAAAATCATCCAAAAACTCAGGTAGATTCTTCTTCAAATTTTACCCGAGAAGGAACAACACACTCCGGTGCTGTTTTAAAATAACAAACTTTTGATTGAAGATATAAAAACTAAGTATAATCACCACAGTCCTCTCACACATCCTATCTATTAGTTGGGTGCAAGAGAATGACTGGGTGTGACGTAGAGGGGAGGAGCTATATAGCAGCTCTGCTTGGGTGATCCTCTTGCACTTCCTGTTGGGGAGGAGTTAATATCCCAGAAGTAATGATGACCTGTGGACTGACTACACTTAACAGGAGAAAAAGCACTTACCTGCAGTCTAGCTGTCCGGCAGGAAAACAGCTCACAAGGCGTGACAGGACACATACTCCTTACAGAGACCTGTAGAAAAAGAAAGAACAGAGTAAACAACTCTGGCTTTCTATACCATCGGCAGCAATGTGTAAGGAAGTTGTGAGGTAGTCCTTGCTTTGTTTCCCAACTGCTTAAAAGCCACACACTACTCTACTGAAGAGATTAACGTGGACTCAGCTAAACCCAAATCCTTGCTTGCAGGAAAAAGTACCCAAAAAGGAATTCATTTCTTCAGACACCAAACTTCACCTCCTCCATTTACCGAGGCAAAGAGAATGACTGGGGATTATTGGTAGGGGAGTGACACAGCTTTGCTGTGGTGCTCTTTTCCTCCTCCTGCTGGCCAGTAGTGATATTCCCACTAGTAATTAAATGACGTTGTGGACTCTCCATATCTTAGGAAAGAAAATATCCGACCCTTCAGTAATGAGACATTTGAAAAATGACAGTTGCTCTCAACAAAAGCAGTTGAGAAATTTCAAACAGAAAGGGAAATAGCTGTTACCAACAACTGTAACAGCTGTACTAATTCAGTGCACACAAAAAAACAAAATAAACATACTACGAGACTCCCCTCACATGGCCAGACCGTTAACTCCCCTTTACTGTGTATATAACAGAGGGTATAAGGTTGCATTGAGATGAAAGTCCAGGTCAATTATCTGAATAAGGTTTTCATAATTACTAGACTAAGTATAAAATGTCTATGAAATAAAAGGTGGAATTAGTCTGTTACATGTGTACGTCCCCTGGCTATAACGTAACCTCAAAATCTGGTGTACCTACTAATAGCCTGTGGGCTATGCGAGTGCAAGAAATGGCGGCACTTCAGAAGCACCTAATCTACCATGCATAGTGGCTGAAGAAAAGACTACTTCCGGTAGAGAGCCCATCTAGTGCTGCGTATGTCACAGCAGAGGATCTATGCAAGGAGTATATAAAATTACCTAACAGGAGACGGCTAGGGGACCAGTCACTTCTACACCTGTGACAGGGTTGTGACTAACTCCTTCACTGAGAGCGATAATGTCCCTACCCAATACTTCAATCTCCCTTCTGTCTTTCAGTAGCAGCTCATTGAGGGGGAAATGAGTCACAAATCAGTCTAAGGACCCCTCTCAACGAAAAATCTGGAGCACCTCAATTTTCCCCTTCCATCTATGCAGGCAAAGAAAAGACTAGAACTCCAGAGAGATGTGAGGGATTAAGTGCGCTTAAAGCTTTGCGAAGCTTTAGAGTTCTACTTTTAAATGACAAAGGTTTTCAAACAATCCTTAATTTGTTTATCCCTTGGTCCACATAAATGTCAGAAGGCTATATCCGTTTCTTTTCTTTATTTCTGTTTATTTTTGGCTAAATTTCATGATCAAGGTTTTCTTGGAGGCAGGATAGTTTTATCCAAAACACAATATTGCTCCTTTTTCTAGATCAGTTTCCTCTTCTTGGATTTTATTATTATTATTATTGGTTATTTGTAGAGCGCCAACAGATTCCGCAGCGCTATAAACAAAGGGGGAGTACAACAAAACAATTATAGGGTAGAGGGCCCTGCCAAGAGTTGCACTGTTGTAGTCAGCTCTTAAGAAGGTGATCTACAAACAGCTGGACTTTTAGGCTTACATGCTAAGAGGGTTCAGGGGATTGCAGTGGAGGAGAGGAACTGGTATTAGGAAAGGTTAGCGTAGGTTGTATGTGTCCCTGAACAGTAGAGTCTTTAGGGAGCACTTGAAGCTTTTAAAACTAGAAGAGAGTCTTGTGGAGCGAGGCAGAGAGTTCCACAAGATGGGAGCCAGTCTGGAGAAGTCCTGTAAACGGGAGTGTGATGAGATGACAAGAGAGGAGGAGAGTAGGAGGTCATAAGCAGAGCGAAGGGGACGGGAGGGAGAGTATCTGGAGACAAGATCTGAGATGTAGGGGGGAGCAGTGCAGTTGAGGGCTTTGTATGTAAGAGTGAGAGTTTGATCCTAGAGGCAAGAGGAAGCCAGTGAAGGGATTGGCAGAGAGGCGCAGCAGATGAAGAGCGACGTGTAAGGAAGATGAGTCTGGCAGAGGCATTCATTATGGATTGTAGAGGAGCTAGGCGGCAGGTGGGGAGACCAGAGAGGACAGAGTTGCAGTAATCAAGGCGGGAAAGAATGAGAGAGTGGATTAAAATCTTAGTTGTGTCTTGTGTAAGGAAGTGTCTAATTTTAGAGATGTTTTTAAGGTGGAAGCGGCAGGCTGTAGCCAAGGACTGAATGTGAGGAGTGAAGGAAAGATCTGAGTCAAATGTGACCCCGAGACATCGGGCATGCGGGGTAGGGGTAATGATGGAGTTGTCGACAGTTATAGAGAGATTGGGGGTGGAGATTTTGGAAGAAGGGGGGAAAATGAGGAGCTCAGTTTTGGAGAGATTTAGCTTGAGGTAGTGAGAGGACATCCAGGAAGAGATGTGAGAAAGACAGTTAGTGACACGGGTTAGCAAGGAAGGAGATAGTTCTGGTGCAGAGAAGTAGATTTGGGTGTCATCGGCATACAAATGATATTGGAAACCATGGGACTTAATTAGGGAACCTAGTGATGACGTATAGATTTAGAAGAGAAGGGGACCGAGGACAGAGCCTTGCGGTACTCCGACAGAAAGTGGTGACGGGGCAGAGGAAGCCCCAGAGAAGGCTACACTGAAGGTACGGTTTGACAGGTAGGAAGAGAGCCACGAAAGGGCTGTGTCACAGATGCTGAAGGATTGGAGGGTTTGGAGCAAAAGAGGGTGGTCGACAGTGTCAAAGGCTGCGGACAGATCAAGGAGGATAAGCAGATTGATTTAGCTGTAAGTAGGTCATTGGTGACCTTAACAATAGCTGTCTCTGTGGAGTGATAGGGACGAAATCCAGATTGCAGCGGGTCAAGAAGGGAGTTTAACGTAAGGAAATGGGATAGGCGTGCATATACTAGTTTTTCAAGAAGCTTTGAAGCAAGAGGGAGGAGGGAAATTGGGCGGTAGTTGGATGGGGAGGTAGGATCAAGGGAAGGTTTTTTTGAGGATAGGTGTGACCAGTGCATGTTTCATTGATGAGAGAAATGTACCAGTGCTGAGGGAGAGGTTGAAAATGTGTGTTAGTATAGGGATAAGGGTAGTAGAGAGAGAGGGGAGCAGCTGTGAGGGGATAGGGTCAAGGGGACAGGTAGTGAGGTGAGAGCGCAGTATAAGTGCCGAAACTTCTTCCTCAGTAACAGGGGAGAATGAACTAAGATTCAGGTTATGAGGGTTGTGGTTGAGTGAGAGTATTTGAGGGGGGGAGAGAATGGAATTGTGTTGAGAGCTGATTTCATGTCTGATGGAATCAATTTTGTTAATGAAGTGACTGGCAAAGTCTTGAGCTGACAGAGAAGTTGTATTAGGAAGTGGGGGAGGGCGGAGGAGAGTATTGAAAGTGGAGAACAGACGTTTTGGGTTTGAAGAAAGATTAGAGATAAGAGTAGAGAAGTAGTGTTGCTTGTGGAGATTAAGGGCAGAGTAGTAGGAGTTCAAGATGAATTTGTAATGAAGAAAATCAGCTGAACTCCGTGATTTTCTCCAATGCCGTTCAGCAGTACGGGAACATCTGCGTAGGTACCGTGTCAGAGGAGTATGCCAGGGCTGGGGATGAGTGTGTGATTTCCTAGCAGTGGTAAGAGGGGCGAGATTGTCAAGGACGGATATAAGGGTGGAATTATAGTGGCAGATAGATTGTTCAGGGCAGGAAAAGGAGGAGAAGGATGAGAGGAGCGGTTGAAGGGAATTAGCAAGTTGTTGCTGATCTAAAGACCTAATGCTTCTGTGAAGTTTGGTGTGAGGAGTAGAAGGTGGGAGAGTTGTAGGAAGGGATGATATGTTGCAGGTAAGGAGATGGTGGTCAGAAAGAGGAAAAGGGGAGTTTGAGAGAGTGCATCGATAGCTAAAGATCAGGTCAAGGGAGTGACCGTCTTTGTGAGTGGGAGAATCAGTCCATTGTGACAGACTGAAAGAGGAAGTGAGTTGCAGAAGTTGTTTAGCAGATGAGGCAGTGGGATTGTTAAGGGGGATGTTGAAGTCGCCAAGAATGAGGGCAGGGGTGTCTGAGGAAAGGAAATAAGGAAGCCAGGCAGCAAAGTGATCTAAGAATTGAGTTGGGGAGCCAGGGGGGCGGTATATGACTGCAACACGTATAGAGAGGGAGAGAATAACCAAATCATGTGTGCTTCAAATGAAGAAAATGTGAGTGAAGAGAAGGGCTGTATTTGTTGGAAGGTGCAACGAGAGGAAAGTAAAATACCGACACCACCTCCTTGTCTATTGCCAGACCTAGGAGTGTGGCTGAAATGGAGACCCCCATGTGACAGTGCAGCAGTGGATGCTGTGTCTGAAGTAGAGAGCCAGGTTTCTGTAAGAGCCAGAAAGTTAAGAGAGTGGGAGATAAAGAGATCATGGATAGAAGTTAGCTTGTTGCAAACAGAGCGAGAGTTCCAGAGTGCACAAGTGAAGGGGGAGGGGTTTTTAGATGTAAGAGGAATGCGATTAAGGTTACCAGAGTTTAGTTTATGAAGTCTATCGAAAGGCACACAAGGATGTGAAAGGTTAGGAGGTTGTGAGGGACCAGGATTAGGGGAGATGTCGCCAGCAGCTAGTATGAGCAAGAGGGAGAGTGACATGAGATGAGAAGCAGATTTGCAGTAATGAGACTATTGTTTAACTGAAGTGCAGGGGGGAGAGAGAGTATTTATGAATAAGTAGAGTTCATGAGTACAAAAGTAAGGCGAGTATAAGAGAGATGGGCTAATGAACAGTGCAGGTGGAAAGGGAGAAGGGGTAAGTGAGTAATGTAGTTTGTTATAGAGACAAGAGGTAGCAAAAAGGAATATGAAGATATTGAGCATTATTCTGAAAGTGGGAACCAAGTAAACACATAAGACACAGTGTTACAGCAGCACTTGCAAAAGGATACGAGATACATAAAACATAGTATTACAAGAGTACTTGGCCTTGTGTCTTGCCCCTTGCCCAATCCTTGTTCAATTCTTGTATAATTCTTAAAAATTAATGCCTCACTTATAAAATGTTCACTTTGAAAATGTGAACATATGCTATTGTTAAAAAGTACACAGCCCTGTTACCAATGCACCCACCCCTGTGCAATGCACTTCCCCAAGCTAGTCTGAAATATATACAGGTAGGGCAAGAATGAGTCTTATATTGAATACATTTGCAAGGCAGCAAACACTTGCTGCCTGAAGGACTTTCCTACCAAATGCATCAGTGTCTGGTAAATAGGTGTCTGCCTTAAAAAAAAAAAAACAATAAAAAAAACAACAAAACAACAAAAACACACTGCCCCCACCCCAATTACTCATGGACTCTACAGCTTGGGTATTCATTCCGAGGAATACTGGTTCGTGGACTCTCCCAACCTTATGAAAGAAAAGAATTTACGCTAACCAGCTAAATTTCTTTCATAGTGGTAAGAGAGAGTCTAAAAGAACCCCCTATTTTTTTTTACCCAATTATTTTTTCCTGGTGGCAGTTTTAGTTTGCGCCTCATTTTCTCTACTTTGTCCTTTCCTGCCTTTCTACGTTATACTCAAATGTCTAGAAACAGACCAGCACAACAGGCCACTGCACGCCCGCCAGGTCTCCAGCACCAAGACCAGAAAGGTATCCAAAAATGTCCAAAGAGGGATGGCAGAAAATGTGGTATACAAATATGTATTTAGCACATAAAGAACAGCAACGTTTCGGGAGCACACCTCCCTTAATCATGTAATAAAAAACACTGATACAGAGTATCCTTATATACCCTACCGCCACAAGAGGGCAGTAAAGAGTATTTACAGAGTTAAAAGGAGACTGAACCCAAATTTTTTCTTTCATGATTCAGATAGAGCATGCAATTTTAAGCAACTTTCAAATTGACTCCTATTATCATTTTTTCTTCGTTCTCTTGCTATCTTTATTTGAAAAATAAGACATCTAAGCTTTTTTCTTGGTTCAGACCTCTGGACAGCACTTTTTTATTGGTGGATGAATTTATCCACCAATCAGCAAGGACAACCGAGGTTGTTCACCAAAAATGGGTTTTGCATTTTAAATAAAGATACCAAGAGAATAAAGAAAATGTGATAATAGGAGTAAATTAGAAAGTTGCTTAAAATGGCATGCTCTATCTGAATCACATAAGAAAAAAATTGGGTTCAGTGTCCCTTTAACCATTTCATGCATTCAATATTAGACTATTTCTGAAACAGTGTTGTAAGAACTTAACCAAAAAACAAAAGCAAATACAAATATTACTAAAATTTGTTATATCCTTAAAATTAAAAGGAATACAAAAAAAACTTTACTAGAAGTACTCTCAAGTCAGCACCTACACTCTTAAATCAAAAAACAGAATTTATGCTTACCTGATAAATTACTTTCTCCAACGGTGTGTCCGGTCCACGGCGTCATCCTTACTTGTGGGAATATCTCTTTTCCAACAGGAAATGGCAAAGAGTCCCAGCAAAGCTGGCCATATAGTCCCTCCTAGGCTCCGCCCAACCCAGTCATTCGACCGACGGACAGGAGGAAAAAATAGGAGAAACCATAGGGTGTTGTGGTGACTGTAGTTAGAGAAAATAATTAATCTGACCTGATTAAAAAACCAGGGAGGGCCGTGGACCGGACACACCGTTGGAGAAAGTAATTTATCAGGTAAGCATAAATTCTGTTTTCTCCAACATTGGTGTGTCCGGTCCACGGCGTCATCCTTACTTGTGGGAACCAATACCAAAGCTTTAGGACACGGATGAAGGGAGGGAGCAAATCAGGTTACCTAAACGGAAGGCACCACGGCTTGCAAAACCTTTCTCCCAAAAATAGCCTCCGAAGAAGCAAAAGTATCAAATTTGTAAAATTTGGCAAAAGTGTGCAGTGAAGACCAAGTCGCTGCCTTACATATCTGATCAACAGAAGCCTCGTTCTTGAAGGCCCATGTGGAAGCTACAGCCCTAGTGGAGTGAGCTGTGATTCTTTCAGGAGGCTGCCGTCCGGCAGTCTCATAAGCCAATCGGATGATGCTTTTAAGCCAAAAGGAAAGAGAGGTAGAAGTTGCTTTTTGACCTCTCCTTTTACCAGAATAGACGACAAACAGAAAAGAAGTTTGTCTGAACTCTTTTGTAGCTTCTAAGTAGAATTTTAGAGCACGGACTACATCTAAATTGTGTAGCAAACGTTCCTTCTTTGAAACTGGATTCGGACACAAAGAAGGTACAACTATCTCCTGATTAATATTTTTGTTGGAAACAACCTTTGGTAGAAAACCAGGCTTAGTACGCAGAACAACCTTATCTGAATAGAACACCAGATAGGGTGGAGTACACTGTAGAGCAGATAACTCAGAAACTCTTCTAGCAGAAGAAATAGCAACCAAAAACAAAACTTTCCAAGATAACAACTTAATATCTATGGAATGTAAAGGTTCAAACGGAACCCCTTGAAGAACTGAAAGAACTAGATTTAAACTCCAAAGAGGAGTCAAAGGTCTGTAAAAAGGCTTGATCCTAACCAAAGCCTGAACAAATGCTTGAACATCTGGCACAACTGCCAGTTGTTTGTGTAGTAGGACAGATAAAGCAGAAATCTGTCCCTTTAGAGAACTCGCAGATAATCCTTTATCCAAACCTTCTTGTAGAAAGGAAAGAATCCTAGGAATCTTTATCTTATTCCATGGGAATCCCTTGGATTCACACCAGCAGATATATCTTTCCCATATTTTATGGTAAATCTTTCTAGTTACCGGTTTTCTGGCTTGAATCAGAGTATCTATCACGGAATCTGAAAACCCACGCTTTGATAGAATCAAGCGTTCAATCTCCAAGCCGTCAGCTGGAGGGAGACCAGATTTGGATGTTCGAATGCACCCTGAACAAGAAGGTCCTGTCTCAAAGGTAGCTTCCATGGTGGAACCGATGACATATTCACCAGGTCTGCATACCAAGTCCTGCGTGGCCACGCAGGAGCTATCAAGATCACCGAGGCCCTCTCCTGTTTGATCCTGGCTACCAGCCTGGGAATGAGAGGAAACAGTGGAAACACATAAGCTAGGTTGAAGGTCCAAGGTGCTACTAGTGCATCCACTAAAGTCGCCTTGGGATCCCTGGATCTGGACCCGTAGCAAGGAACCTTGAAGTTCTGACGAGACGCCATCAGATCCATATCTGGAATGCCCCATAGTTGCGTCAACTGGGCAAAGATCTCCGGGTGGAGTTCCCACTCCCCCGGATGGAATGTCTGACGACTCAAATAATCCGCTTCCCAGTTTTCCACACCTGGAATGTGGATCGCAGATAGGTGGCAGGAGTGATTCTCCGACCATTGTATTATTTTGGTCACTTCTTTCATCGCCAGGGAACTCCTTGTTCCCCCCCTGATGATTGAGATACGCAACAGTTGTCATGTTGTCTGATTGGAATCTTATGAATCTGGCCTTTGCTAGCTGAGGCCAAGCCCTGAGAGCATTGAATATCGCTCTTAGTTCCAGAATGTTTATCTGGAGAAGAGACTCTTCCTGAGACCACAGTCCCTGAGCTTTCAGGGATTCCCAGACCGCGCCCCAGCCCACTAGGCTGGCGTCGGTTGTGACGATGACCCACTCTGGACTGCGGAAGCTCATTCCCTGGGATAGGTGATCCTGGGTTAGCCACCAACGGAGTGAGTCTCTGGTCTTCTGATCTACTTGAAGCACTGGAGACAAGTCTGTATAGTCCCCATTCCACTGTTTCAGCATGCACAGTTGTAATGGTCTTAGATGAATTCGTGCAAAAGGAACTATGTCCATTGCTGCAACCATCAATCCTACTACTTCCATGCACTGAGCTATGGAAGGACGAGGAATAGAATGAAGAACTTGACAAGCGTTTAGAAGTTTTGACTTTCTGACTTCTGTCAAGAAAATCCTCATTTCTAAGGAATCTATTATTGTTCCCAAGAAGGGAACTCTTGTCGACGGAGACAGGGAACTTTTTTCTATGTTCACCTTCCATCCGTGAGATCTGAGAAAGGCCAGAACGATGTCTGAGTGAGCCTTTGCCTTTGAAAGAGACGACGCTTGTACTAGAATGTCGTCCAAGTACGGTACTACTGCAATGCCCCTTGGTCTTAGAACCGCTAGAAGGGATCCGAGTACCTTTGTGAAAATCCTTGGAGCAGTGGCTAACCCGAATGGGAGGGCCACAAACTGGTAATGTTTGTCCAGAAAGGCGAACCTTAGGAACTGATGATGTTCTTTGTGGCTAGGGATATGTAGATACGCATCCTTTAGATCCACGGTAGTCATAAATTGACCTTCCTGAATTGTGGGTAGAATCGTTCGAATGGTTTCCATCTTGAACGATGGTACTCTGAGAAATTTGTTTAGGATCTTTAAATCCAGGATTGGTCTGAAAGTTCCTTCTTTTTTGGGAACTACAAACAGATTTGAGTAAAATCCCATTCCTTGTTCCGCCGTTGGAACTGGGTGTATCACTCCCATCTTTAACAGGTCTTCTACACAATGTAAGAATGCCTGTCTCTTTATTTGGTTTGAGGATAAGTGAGACATGTGGAACCTTCCCCTTGGGGGTAGTTCCTTGAATTCCAGAAGATAACCCTGAGAAACTATTTCTAGCGTCCAGGGATCCTGAACATCTCTTGCCCAAGCCTGAGCAAAGAGAGAGAGTCTGCCCCCCACTAGATCCGGTCCTGGATCGGGGGCTACTCCTTCATGCTGTTTTGTTAGCAGCGGCAGGCTTCTTGGCCTGCTTACCCTTGTTCCAGCCTTGCATCGGTTTCCAGGCTGGTTTGGTCTGTGAGGTATTACACTCTTGCTTAGAGGATGCAGAATTAGAGCCCGGTCCGTTCCTGAAATTACGAAAGGAACGAAAATTAGACTTATTCTTGGCTTTGAAAGGCCTATCTTGTGGGAGGGCATGGCCCTTTCCCCCAGTGATGTCTGAGATAATCTCTTTCAATTCTGGCCCAAAGAGAGTTTTACCCTTGAAGGGGATATTAAGCAATTTTGTCTTGGATGATACATCCGCTGACCAAGACTTTAGCCAAAGCGCTCTGCGCGCCACAATTGCAAACCCTGAATTTTTCGCCGCTAATCTAGCTATTTGCAAAGCGGCATCTAAAATAAAAGAGTTAGCCAACTTAAGTGCGTGAACTCTGTCCATAACCTCCTCATATGGAGTCTCTCTACTGAGCGACTTTTCTAGTTCCTCGAACCAGAACCACGCTGCTGTAGTGACAGGAATAATGCACGAAATGGGTTGAAGAAGGTAACCTTGCTGTATTAAAATCTTTTTAAGCAAACCCTCCAATTTTTTATCCATAGGATCTTTGAAAGCACAATTATCCTCGATAGGAATAGTAGTGCGCTTGTTTAGAGTAGAAACTGCCCCCTCGACCTTAGGGACTGTCTGCCATAAGTCCTTTCTGGGGTCGACCATAGGAAATAATTTCTTAAATATAGGAGGGGGAACAAAAGGTATGCCGGGCTTCTCCCATTCCTTATTCACTATGTCCGCCACCCGCTTGGGTATAGGAAAAGCGTTGGGGTGCACCGGAACCTCTAGGAACTTGTCCATCTTGCATAATTTTTCTGGAATGACCAGGTTGTCACAATCATCCAGAGTAGATAACACCTCCTTAAGCAGTGCGCGGAGATGTTCTAATTTAAATTTAAATGTCACAACATCAGGTTCAGCCTGTTGGGAAATTTTTCCTGAATCTGAAATTTCCCCAACTGACAAAACCTCCCTCATGGCCCCTTCAGATTGGTGTGAGGGTATGACAGAACAATCATCATCAGCGCCCTCCTGCTCTTCAGTGTTTAAAACAGAGCAATCGCGCTTTCTCTGATATGCAGGCATTTTGGATAAAATATTTGCTATGGAGTTATCCATTACAGCCGTCAATTGTTGCATGGTAATAAGCATTGGCGCGCTAGAAGTACCAGGGGCCTCCTGCGTGGGCAAAACTGGTGTAGACACAGAAGGAGATGATGTAGAACCATGTCTACTCCCTTCATCTGATGAATCATCTTGGGCAACTACATTATCTGTGACAGTACTGTCCTTACTTTGTTTGGACGCTTTGGCACAATTATCACATAATTTAGAAGGGGGAGACACATTGACTTTCATACATATAGAACATAGCTTATCTGAAGGCACAGACATGTTAAACAGGCTTAAACTTGTCAGTAAAACACAAAAACCGTTTTAAAACAAAACCTTTACTGTCTCTTTAAATTTTAAACAGAGCACACTTTATTACTGAATATGTGAAAAAATATGAAGGAATTGTTAAAAATTTACCAAAATTTCACCACAGTGTCTAAAAGCATTAAAATTATTGCACACCAATTTTCAGAGCTTTAACCCTTAAAATAACGAAACCGGAGCCGGTTACAGTTTTAACCCCTCTACAGTCCCAGCTACAGCCTTTGCTGCGACTCTACCAAGCCCAGAGGGGAATACGATACCAAATGACGCCTTCTAGGAACTTTTCCAACTATTATCAGGTCCTCACACATGCATCTGCATGTCTTGCTCTCAAAAACAACTGCGCAGTAATGGCGCGAAAATGAGGCTCAGCCTACAACTGGGAAGGCCCTTCCTGACTGGAAAAGGTGTCTAACATAGTGCCTGACGTTAAAAAACATTCCCCAAGTTTATAAATGTGAAATACCAGCATAAACATGTATAAAATGCCCAAATAAAGCAATCGATTCTGCCCATAAAAGTGTCTACCAGTTTTATAGCCCATATTAAGCCCTTTATTCTGCTTGAGACTAAGAAAATGGCTTACCGGTCCCCATGAGGGGAAATGACAGCCTTCCAGCATTACACAGTCTTGTTAGAAATATGGTATTCATACCTTAAGCAGAAAAGTCTGCTAACTGTTTCCCCCAACTGAAGTTACTTCATCTCAACAGTCCTATGTGGAAACAGGAAAGGATTTTAGTTACTGTCTGCTAAAATCATCTTCCTCTCACAAACAGAATTCTTCATCTCTTTCTGTTTCAGAGTAAATAGTACATACCAGCACTATTTTAAAATAAACTCTTGATAGTAGAATAAAAAAACTACAACTAAACACCACATACTCTTAACCATCTCCGTGGAGATGTTGCCTGTGCAACGGCAAAGAGAATGACTGGGGTGGGCGGAGCCTAGGAGGGACTATATGGCTAGCTTTGCTGGGACTCTTTGCCATTTCCTGTTGGGGAAGAGATATTCCCACAAGTAAGGATGACGCCGTGGACCGGACACACCAATGTTGGAGAAAGAAGAAATTATTTTATGTATTTATAGGAATACAGAAAGATCCCAATCCCTGTTCATACGATCCGGTTCCATGGTGCCTAGTTCGAAAATCCAAAAGCATTCTCTTTGTTTTAATAATAAATTTCTGTCCCCTCCCCTCCTTGGTCTAGGAACAAATTCAATAATCTGAAAACGTAACTGATTGACAGCATGTCCCATTTTTGAGAAATGACAGGAACCAGGGGCAAATAAATTATTATTCCTAACTGAACTCGTGTTCAATAATTCTATCTCTGATAGATCTAGTGGTCTCCCCCACATAGCCACGCCCACAAGGGCATTTGACAAGGTATATTGAGTATTACAAGTGTGGAAGCCCTTGATAGTGTACGTTCTACCAGATTTGGGATGGAAAAAAGATGACCCTTTAATCATATTCCCACAACAAGAACCACCAAGACAGGGAAAGCATCCATTATTTTTATCTGCTAGATATCTTTGCTTATCAAGAGCTTTTACAGCCCCAATATCAAATTTAATTAATTTTTTATGGATATTAACCCCTCTTTTAAATGCTGGCATAGGCATATCAGCAAACTCAAGTATGTTAGGATTACACTTTTTCAAAATGCCCCAATGTTTTCTGATAATATTTTTAATTAAGTGGCTTTGGGAGTTAAACTCAGAGATAAAGGCCATCCGCTGACTCTTACACTTTTTTCCTTTTTTGATCTTAAGAGGCTCTCTCTTGGAATACACGATATAGCATCCATTTCCTTTTCAATTAGAGTCAGAGGGTAGCCTCTATCAATGAAACGGTCCCTCATTTCCCCTTAATCTGAGATCAAATAAAACTTCATCAGTTACAATACGTCGAAATGATTAAGGTTGGTGATTCCCTTAAGGTTGACCTGTTTAGGAAACCAACTGACCGCAATAGCATACTACATTTTGATAGTGCCCATCCATTAGCTCTCTTAAAAGCATTACCTAGAAATCAGCTATTAAGAGTTCAGCGTATTGTAACTGATGAAGTTTTATTTGATCTCAGATTGAGGGAAATGAGGGACCGTTTCATTGATAGAGGCTATCCTTTGACTCTAATTGAAAAAGAAATGGATGCTATATTGTGTATTCCAAGAGAGAGCCTCTTAAGCTCCAAAAAGGAAAAAAGTGTAAGAGTCAGCGGACGGCCTTTGTCTCTGAGTTTAACTCCCAAAGCCACTTAATTAAAAATATTATCAGAAAACATTGGGGCATTTTGATAAAGTGTAATCCTAACATACTTGAGTTTGCTGATATGCCTATGCCAGCATTTAAAAGAGAGGGGTTAATAGCCATAAAAAATTAATTACATTTGATATTGGGGCTGTAAAAGCTCTTGATAAGCAAAGATATCTAGCAGATAAAAATAATGGATGCTTTCCCCGTCTTGGTTGTTCTTGTTGTGGGAATATGATTAAAGGGTCATCTTTTTTCCATCCCAAATCTGGTAAAAAGTACACTATCAAGGGCTTCCACACTTGTAATACTCAATACGATATATACCTTGTCAAATGCCCTTGTGGGTGTGGCTATGTGGGGGAGACCACTAGATCTATCAAAGATAGAATTATTGAACACAAGAGTTCAGTTAGGAATAATAATTTACTTGCCCCTGTCTCCTGTCATTTTTCAAAAATGGGACATGCTGTCAATCAGTTACGTTTTCAGATTATTGAATTTGTTCCTAGACTAAGGAGGGGAGGGGACAGAAATGTATTATTAAAACAAAGGTAATGCTTTTGGATTTTCGAACTAGGCACTATGGAACCGGAGGGTATGAACAGGGATAGGGATCTTTCTGTATTCCTATAAATATAAAGACATAAAATAATTTCATCTTTTTGATTTAAGAGTGTAGGTGCTGACTTGAGAGTACTTCTAGTAAAGTTTTTTTGTATTCCTTTTAATTTTAAGGATATAACCAATATAGTAATATTTGTATTTGCTTTTGTTTTTCTGGTAAAGTTCTTACAACACTGTTTCAGAAATAGTCTAATACTGAATGCATGAAATGGTTAACTCTGTAAATACTCTTTACTGCCCTCTTGTGGCGGCAGGGTATATAAGGATACTCTGTATCAGTGTTTTTTATTGCATGATTAAAGGGACATAATACTCATATGCTAAATCACTTGAAACTGATGCAGTATAACTGTAAAAAGCTGACAGGAAAATATCACCTGAGCATCTCTATGTAAAAAAGGAAGATATTTTACCTCACAATCTCCTCAGCTCAGCAGAGTAAGTTCTGTGTAAAGTTATACTCAACTGCTCCCAGCTGCAGGTAAAAAATTAAAAAAAAAATGAAGAAATGAACAGCAGCCAATCAGCATCAGCAGTGCTGAGGTCATGAACTTTTACTGTGATCTCATGAGATTTGACTTGACTCTCATGAGATTTCATTGTAAACTTCCTTTACCTGATGTGGTGAAATAAGATGAGAGTACACGATGCTCATCCCTTCAGCTGTCCTAGGACAGACATACTAATATGCTGCTTAGAAATCCTTTACAATGGGAGGTGGCTACTGAGGAACTTTTGAGGTAAAATATCTTTCTCTTTTACATAGAGATGTTCAGGAGATATTTTCCAGTCAGCTTTTTACAGCTATGCTGCATCACTTTCAAGTGTTTAAACATTTGGGTATTATGGCCCTTTAAGGGAGGTGTGCTCCAGAAACGTTGCAGTTCTTTATGTGCTAAATAAATATTTGTATACCACATTTGCTGCCATCCCTCTTTGGACATTTTTTCTACTTTATACATCAGACTAGAATACCAGAGAGGTATGATTGTTTAAGTGTTCTTAGAGCTTTGGAATTTGTTGCCGCCTCCTAGTGGCCAGGAGTTGAATCCCAGGACTAATAGCTTGTGGTCTCAACACCTTATGAAAGAAAACAAAATACACTTACATGCTTATCTGGTACTAGTGTAAGCCAATAGGAGGGCTAGGGTATTGTCATTTTCAATCAGTATTTGTTTGACATAGTTTTTACAAGCTCAGAAATACAATTATTATAATATACTTGATATATGTGAACTGCAAATCAAAATTGTGTATCCTGGATGATTATTGGGGAAATGACTGACAATTGCTGTTTAATGAGTTGAAAGATACAAATATTAAAGAAGTGGAATGTCTGAAGCATTTATGCAATTGCACATGGAGAGATAACCAAATTGAGACAGTAAAATAAAATACATGTTTGAGAAACAAAACCGAGACAGAAAAAGATAAAATATATCAAAATTCACTCACCCTTTCACTTGCCAGCCTTCTCATCTCTTCCTGTAGTTTATTTAGGATATGAAGATTTGGCTTGTTCTTTTTGGCATACTGCTGAAGTTCAATCACACTTTTATCAGCGGTTTCCTGGTGACAGAAACCCACAACAGAATAGGGATTAGTAACAATTTAGCAAATAAGAATGCATATTCAGCTACTGCTGGAATGCTAAAAAAGCATAAAATACAAGAGTGTATGCCAATCTTGTTCATTGAGTCAAGGTAGGCTTAAAGGGATATGAAACCCAATTTTTTTCTTTAAGTATTCAGACAGAGCAAGCAGTTTTAAACAACTTTCTAATTTACTCCTATTATCAGTTTTTCTTCATTCTATTGGTATCTTTACTTGAAAAAGCAGTAATGTAAGCTTAGGAGCCGGCCCACTTTTTGTACAGCACCTAGGTTGCATTTGCATATTGGTGGCTACATTTAGCCGCCAATAAGCATGCGCTGCCCAGGTGCTAAATTTACATTTCTGCTTTTTCAAATAAAGATACCAAGAGAACGAAGAAAAATTGATACATTGGGGTAAATTAGAAAGCTGCTTAAAATTGCATGCTCTGTCTGAATACTGAAAGAAAAAAAAAAAGGGTTTTATATCCCTTTAAAAAGGGACATGAAACCCAACATTTTCTCTCATTATTCAGATAGAGAATACAATTTAAAAAAAAGTTTCCAATTTACTTATCTCAAATCTGCTTCATTCTCAAGTTATTTTTGTTGAAGAGATATCTCGGTAGGTAGCCTGCACTTGCCTGAAGCATTACATCAAAGGAATTAGTGCGGTCATCTAGTGCTCTTGCTAATGTATAACATTGTTGCAAAACTGCTGCCATATAGAGCTGCAGACACGTGCACACTCCTGAACTTACATGCCTGCTTTTCAATGAAGGATAACAAGAAAACAAAGAAATTTGAAAATAGAAGTATATTGGAAAGTTGTTTAAAAATAGTATGCTCTATCTGAACCATGAAAGAAAAATGTGGGGTTTTATGTCCCTTTAATACCAAGCAGACAGAATCCTCTGCACATAGCTCTCTGTATAACAGTCACAACATAAGTAAAAAAAGCATACATTAATTTGCACTTTATTAAAAACATAGGATGTAGTAGGGGGTTATCCACAGCCCCCACTATATCCTATGCTTGTACTCAAGTGAAAATGAACATATACTGCTATTTACTGTTGTGAATTCTATACTTTGAGCGGTGTGCAGAGGACCTGGTCTGTTTGAATCTACATAATACACCTGAACAAGGGTGTTTCTACAGCAAACCAGCTGGCTGCTTGTGCGAACGCAGAAATACATTGCCACATACACACAGCTTGAGTACTGTGGTTGGTGTACAGTTTCGGTTTAATAGCAGCATTTTCCTGCTCACAGCAGCTAGAAAAAGACCTAAATAAAATAACTAGTTAGTAGACCACCTGTTGTAGGCATAAACATGAATTACTATTAAAACAAAAGCAAGATACCTGTTGCACCATCTTGCTATTGTCCCTTCCATACATGCGCAAAAGGGAGCCCCAATTTTTCACATGGGGGTGCAGAAGTTGCAGGATTTTTTGAGATGCTAGTTGCTTTCCAACCCTCTTGTTCTTGCCTAAAATATTAAAAAACAAAAACATTGAACATTTTGCCTTCAGCCTCTTGCATAAAAGTGTGTGGTAAAACAAAGCTACTCTCCCGAATGCGGTGAGGCACATAGGTCTGCAAATATACACATACCGGCCACTTTATTATTAGTTACTCCTTGCTAGTACTGGGTTTAACCCCCTTTTACCTTTAGAACTGCCTTAAAGCACCATAAAAACATAATTTATGCTTACCTGATAAATTCCTTTCTTCTGTTGTGTGATCAGTCCACGGGTCATCATTACTTCTGGGATATTATCTGCTCCCCTACAGGAAGTGCAAGAGGATTCACCCAGCAGAGTTGCTATATAGCTCCTCCCCTCTACGTCACCTCCAGTCATTCGACCAAAGACCAACGAGAAAGGAGAAACCAAGGGTGTAGTGGTGACTGAATTATAATTTAAAAAATATGCACCTGCCTTAAAAACAGGGCGGGCCGTGGACTGATCACACAACAGAAGAAAGGAATTTATCAGGTAAGCATAAATTATGTTTTCTTCTGTTATGTGTGATCAGTCCACGGGTCATCATTACTTCTGGGATACCAATACCAAAGCAAAAGTACACGGATGACGGGAGGGATAGGCAGGCTCATTATACAGAAGGAACCACTGCCTGAAGAACCTTTCTCCCAAAAATAGCCTCCGAAGAAGCAAAAGTGTCAAATTTGTAAAATTTGGAAAAAGTATGAAGCGAAGACCAAGTTGCAGCCTTGCAAATCTGTTCAACAGAGGCCTCATTCTTAAAGGCCCAAGTGGAAGCCACAGCTCTAGTGGAATGAGCTGTAATTCTTTCAGGAGGCTGCTGTCCAGCAGTCTCATAGGCTAAACGTATTAAGCTACGAAGCCAAAAAGAGAGAGAGGTAGCAGAAGCTTTTTGACCTCTCCACTGTCCAGAATAAACGACAAACAGGGAAGAAGTTTGGCGAAAATCTTTAGTTGCCTGCAAGTAGAACTTGAGGGCACGAACTACATCCAGATTGTGTAGAAGACGTTCCTTCTTTGAAGAAGGATTTGGACACAAGGATGGAACAACAATCTCTTGATTGATATTCCTGTTAGTGACTACCTTAGGTAAGAACCCAGGTTTAGTACGCAGAACTACCTTGTCTGAGTGAAAGATCAGATAAGGAGAATCACAATGTAGGGCTGATAACTCAGAGACTCTTCGAGCCGAGGAAATAGCCATTAAAAATAGAACTTTCCAAGATAACAATTTTATATCAATGGAATGAAGGGGTTCAAACGGAACACCCTGTAAAACGTTAAGAACTAAGTTTAAACTCCATGGCGGAGCAACAGTTTTAAACACAGGCTTGATCCTAGTTAAAGCCTGACAAAAGGCTTGGATGTCTGAATTTTCTGACAGACGCCTGTGAAACAAGATGGACAGAGCTGAAATCTGTCCCTTTAATGAGCTAGCCGATAAACCCTTTTCTAAACCTTCTTGTAGAAAAGACAATATCCTAGGAATCCTAACCTTACTCCAGGAGTAATCTTTGGATTCACACCAGTATAGGTATTTACGCCATATTTTATGGTAAATCTTTCTGGTAACAGGCTTCCTAGCCTGTATCAGGGTATCAATAACCGACTCAGAAAAACCACGTTTTGATAAAATCAAGCGTTCAATTTCCAAGCAGTCAGCTTCAGAGAAGTTAGACTTTGATGTTTGAATGGACCCTGAATCAGAAGGTCCTGTCTTAGAGGTAGAGACCAAGGCGGACAGGATGACATGTCCACTAGATCTGCATACCAAGTCCTGCGCGGCCATGCAGGCGCTATTAGAATCACTGATGCTTTCTCCTGTTTGATTTTGGCAATCAATCGAGGAAGCAGCGGGAAGGGTGGAAACACATAAGCCATCCTGAAGTTCCAAGGTGCTGTCAAAGCATCTATCAGAACCGCTCCCGGATCCCTGGATCTGGAACCGTAGCGAGGAAGTATGGCGTTCTGGCGAGACGCCATGAGATCTATCTCTGGTTTGCCCCAACGTTGAAGTATTTGGGCAAAGACCTCCGGATGAAGTTCCCACTCCCCCGGATGAAGAGTCTGGCGACTCAAGAAATCCGCCTCCCAGTTCTCCACTCCCGGGATGTGGATTGCTGACAGATGGCAAGAGTGAGATTCTGCCCAGCGAATTATCTTTGATACTTCTATCATTGCTAGGGAGCTTCTTGTCCCTCCTTGATGGTTGATGTAAGCTACAGTCGTGATGTTGTCCGACTGAAACCTGATGAACCCCCGAGTCTTTAACTGGGGCCAAGCTAGAAGGGCATTGAGAACTGCTCTCAATTCCAGAATGTTTATTGGCAGGAGACTTTCCTCCTGACTCCATTGTCCCTGAGCCTTCAGAGAATTCCAGACAGCGCCCCAACCTAGAAGGCTGGCGTCTGTTGTTACAATTGTCCAGTCCGGCCTGCTGAACGGTATCCCCCTGGACAGATGTGGCCGAGAAAACCACCATAGAAGAGAGTTTCTGGTCTCTTGATCCAGATTCAGAGTGGGGGACAAATCTGAGTAATCCCCATTCCACTGACTCAGCATGCACAATTGCAGCGGTCTGAGATGTAGGCGTGCAAAGGGAACTATGTCCATTGCTGCTACCATTAAGCCGATCACCTCCATGCATTGAGCTACTGACGGGAGTTGAATGGAATGAAGGACACGGCATGCATTTAGAAGCTTTGTTAATCTGTCTTCTGTCAGATAAATCTTCATTTCTACAGAATCTATAAGAGTCCCCAAGAATGGAACTCTTGTGAGAGGAAAGAGAGAACTCTTCTTTTCGTTCACTTTCCATCCGTGCGACCTTAGAAATGCCAGAACTAACTCTGTATGAGACTTGGCAGTTTGAAAGCTTGAAGCTTGTATCAGAATGTCGTCTAGGTACGGAGCTACCGAAATTCCTCGCGGTCTTAGTACCGCCAGAAGGGCACCCAGAACCTTTGTAAAGATTCTTGGAGCCGTAGCCAATCCGAATGGAAGGGCTACAAACTGGTAATGCCTGTTTAAGAAGGCAAACCTTAGATACCGGTAATGATCTTTGTGAATCGGTATGTGAAGGTAAGCATCCTTTAAATCCACTGTGGTCATGTACTGACCCTCTTGGATCATGGGTAAGATTGTCCGAATAGTTTCCATTTTGAACGATGGAACTCTTAGGAATTTGTTTAGGATCTTTAAATCCAAGATTGGCCTGAAAGTTCCCTCTTTTTTGGGAACCACAAACAGGTTTGAGTAAAACCCTTGTCCTTGTTCCGACCGCGGAACCGGATGGATCACTCCCATTAATAATAGATCTTGTACACAGCGTAGAAACGCGTCTTTCTTTATTTGGTTTGTTGACAACCTTGACAGATGAAATCTCCCTCTTGGGGGAGAGGATTTGAAGTCTAGAAGGTATCCCTGAGATATGATCTCTAGCGCCCAGGGATCCTGGACATCTCTTGCCCAAGCCTGGGCGAAGAGAGAGAGTCTGCCCCCCACTAGATCCGGTCCCGGATCGGGGGCCCTCGGTTCATGCTGTCTTTGGGACAGCAGCAGGTTTACTGGCCTGCTTGCCCTTGTTCCAGGACTGATTAGGCTTCCAGCCTTGTCTGTAACGAGCAACAGCTCCTCCCTGTTTTGGTGCAGTGGAAGTTGGCGCTGCTCCTGCTTTGAAATTCCGAAAGGGACGAAAATTAGACTGTCTAGCCTTAGCTTTGGCTTTGTCTTGAGGTAGAGCGTGGCCCTTACCTCCTGTAATGTCAGCAATAATTTCTTTCAAACCGGGCCCAAATAAAGTTTGCCCCTTGAAAGGTATACTAAGTAATTTGGACTTAGAAGTTACATCAGCCGACCAGGATTTTAGCCACAGCGCTCTGCGTGCCTGAATGGCGAATCCTGAATTCTTAGCCGTAAGTTTGGTTAAATGTACTACGGCCTCCGAAATGAATGAATTAGCTAGTTTAAGGACTCTAAGCCTGTCCGTAATGTCGTCCAGCGTAGCTGAACTAAGGTTCTCTTCCAGAGACTCAATCCAAAATGCTGCCGCAGCCGTGATCGGCGCGATGCATGCAAGGGGTTGTAATATAAAACCTTGTTGAATAAACATTTTCTTAAGGTAACCCTCTAATTTTTTATCCATAGGATCTGAAAAAACAGAATTTATGTTTACCTGATAAATTTCTTTCTCCAACGGTGTGTCCGGTCCACGGCGTCATCCTTACTTGTGGGATATTCTCTTCCCCAACAGGAAATGGCAAAGAGCCCAGCAAAGCTGGTCACATGATCCCTCCTAGGCTCCGCCTACCCCAGTCATTCGACCGACGTTAAGGAGGAATATTAGCATAGGAGAAACCATATGGTACCGTGGTGACTGTAGTTAAAGAAAATAAATTATCAGACCTGATTAAAAAAACCAGGGCGGGCCGTGGACCGGACACACCGTTGGAGAAAGAAATTTATCAGGTAAACATAAATTCTGTTTTCTCCAACATAGGTGTGTCCGGTCCACGGCGTCATCCTTACTTGTGGGAACCAATACCAAAGCTTTAGGACACGGATGAAGGGAGGGAGCAAATCAGGTCACCCAAATGGAAGGCACCACGGCTTGCAAAACCTTTCTCCCAAAAATAGCCTCAGAAGAAGCAAAAGTATCAAACTTGTAAAATTTGGTAAAAGTGTGCAGTGAAGACCAAGTCGCTGCCCTACATATCTGATCAACAGAAGCCTCGTTCTTGAAGGCCCATGTGGAAGCCACAGCCCTAGTGGAATGAGCTGTGATTCTTTCGGGAGGCTGCCGTCCGGCAGTCTCGTAAGCCAATCTGATGATGCTTTTGATCCAAAACGAGAGAGAGGTAGAAGTTGCTTTTTGACCTCTCCTTTTACCTGAATAAACAACAAACAAGGAAGATGTTTGTCTAAAATCCTTTGTAGCATCTAAATAGAATTTTAGAGCGCGAACAACATCCAAATTGTGCAACAAACGTTCCTTCTTTGAAACTGGTTTCGGGCACAGAGAAGGTACGATAATCTCCTGGTTAATGTTTTTGTTAGAAACAACTTTTGGAAGAAAACCAGGTTTAGTACGTAAAACCACCTTATCTGCATGGAACACCAGATAAGGAGGAGAGCACTGCAGAGCAGATAATTCTGAAACTCTTCTAGCAGAAGAAATTGCAACTAAAAACAAAACTTTCCAAGATAATAACTTAATATCAACGGAATGTAAGGGTTCAAACGGAACCCCCTGAAGAACTGAAAGAACTAAATTGAGACTCCAAGGAGGAGTCAAAGGTTTGTAAACAGGCTTGATTCTAACCAGAGCCTGAACAAAGGCTTGAACATCTGGCACAGCTGCCAGCTTTTTGTGAAGTAACACCGACAAGGCAGAAATCTGTCCCTTCAGGGAACTTGCCGATAAACCCTTTTCCAATCCTTCTTGAAGGAAGGATAGAATCCTAGGAATCTTAACCTTGTCCCAAGGGAATCCTTTAGATTCACACCAACAGATATATTTTTTCCAAATTTTGTGGTAAATCTTTCTAGTTACAGGCTTTCTGGCCTGAACAAGAGTATCGATAACAGAATCTGAGAAACCTCGCTTCGATAAAATCAAGCGTTCAATCTCCAGGCAGTCAGCTGGAGTGAAACCAGATTCGGATGTTCGAACGGACCCTGAACAAGAAGGTCTCGTCTCAAAGGTAGCTTCCAAGGTGGAGCCGATGACATATTCACCAGATCTGCATACCAAGTCCTGCGTGGCCACGCAGGAGCTATCAAGATCACCGACGCCCTCTCCTGATTGATCCTGGCTACCAGCCTGGGAATGAGAGGAAACGGCGGAAACACATAAGCTAGTTTGAAGGTCCAAGGTGCTACTAGTGCATCCACTAGAGCCGCCTTGGGATCCCTGGATCTGGACCCGTAACAGGGAACTTTGAAGTTCTGACGAGAGGCCATTAGATCCATGTCTGGAATGCCCCACAGCTGAGTGACTAGGGCAAAGATTTCCGGATGGAGTTCCCACTCCCCCGGATGCAATGTCTGACGACTCAGAAAATCCGCTTCCCAATTTTCCACTCCCGGGATGTGGATAGCAGACAGGTGGCAGGAGTGAGACTCCGCCCATAGAATAATCTTGGTCACTTCCTCCATCGCTAGGGAACTCCTTGTTCCCCCCTGATGGTTGATGTACGCAACAGTCGTCATGTTGTCTGATTGAAACCGTATGAACTTGGTCCTCGCTAGCTGAGGCCAAGCCTTGAGAGCATTGAATATCGCTCTTAGTTCCAGAATATTTATCGGTAGAAGAGATTCTTCCCGAGACCAAAGACCCTGAGCTTTCAGGGATCCCCAGACCGCGCCCCAGCCCGTCAGACTGGCGTCGGTCGTGACAATGACCCACTCTGGTCTGCGGAATGTCATCCCTTGTGACAGGTTGTCCAGGGACAGCCACCAACGGAGTGAGTCTCTGGTCCTCTGATTTACTTGTACCTTTGGAGACAAGTCTGTATAGTCCCCATTCCACTGACTGAGCATGCACAGTTGTAATGGTCTTAGATGAATGCGCGCAAAAGGAACTATGTCCATTGCCGCTACCATCAACCCGATCACTTCCATGCACTGAGCTACGGAAGGAAGAGGAACGGAATGGAGTATCCGACAAGAGTCCAGAAGCTTTGTTATTCTGGCCTCTGTTAGAAAAATCCTCATTTCTGAGGAGTCTATAATTGTTCCCAAGAAGGGAACCCTTGTTGACGGGGATAGAGAACTCTTTTCCACGTTCACTTTCCAGCCGTGAGATCTGAGAAAGGCCAGGACGATGTCCGTGTGAGCCTTTGCTCGAGGGAGGGACGACGCTTGAATCAGAATGTCGTCCAGGTAGGGTACTACTGCAATGCCCCTTGGTCTTAGCACCGCTAGAAGGGACCCTAGTACCTTTGTGAAAATCCTTGGAGCAGTGGCTAATCCGAAAGGAAGCGCCACGAACTGGTAATGTTTGTCCAGGAATGCAAACCTTAGGAACCGATGATGTTCCTTGTGGATAGGAATATGTAGATACGCATCCTTTAAATCCACCGTGGTCATGAATTGACCTTCCTGGATGGAAGGAAGGATAGTTCGAATGGTTTCCATCTTGAACGATGGGACCTTGAGAAATTTGTTTAAGATCTTGAGATCTAGGATTGGTCTGAACGTTCCCTCTTTTTTGGGAACTATGAACAGATTGGAGTAGAACCCCATCCCTTGTTCTCTTAATGGAACAGGATGAATCACTCCCATTTTTAACAGGTCTTCTACACAATGTAAGAACGCCTGTCTTTTTATGTGGTCTGAAGACAACTGAGACCTGTGGAACCTCCCCCTTGGGGGAAGTCCCTTGAATTCCAGAAGATAACCCTGGGAGACTATTTCTAGCGCCCAAGGATCCAGAACATCTCTTGCCCAAGCCTGAGCGAAGAGAGAGAGTCTGCCCCCCACCAGATCCGGTCCCGGATCGGGGGCCAATATTTCATGCTGTCTTGGTAGCAGTGGCAGGTTTCTTGGCCTGCTTTCCCTTGTTCCAGCCTTGCATTGGTCTCCAAGCTGGCTTGGCCTGAGAAGTATTACCCTCTTGCTTAGAGGACGTAGCACCTTGGGCTGGTCCGTTTTTACGAAAGGGACGAAAATTAGGTCTATTTTTAGCCTTGAAAGGCCGATCCTGAGGAAGGGCGTGGCCCTTACCCCCAGTGATATCAGAGATAATCTCTTTCAAGTCAGGACCAAACAGCGTTTTCCCCTTGAAAGGAATGTTTAGTAGCTTGTTCTTGGAAGACGCATCAGCCGACCAAGATTTCAACCAAAGCGCTCTGCGCGCCACAATAGCAAACCCAGAATTCTTAGCCGCTAACTTAGCCAATTGCAAAGAGGCGTCTAGAGTGAAAGAAGTAGCCAATTTGAGAGCATTGACTCTGTCCATAATCTCCTCATAAGGAGGAGAGTCACTATCGAGCACCTTAATCAGTTCATCAAACCAGAAATATGCGGCTGTAGTGACAGGGACAATGCATGAAATGGGTTGTAGAAGGTAACCCTGCTGAACAAACATCTTTTTAAGCAAACCTTCTAATTTTTTATCCATAGGATCTTTGAAAGCACAACTATCCTCTATGGGAATAGTGGTGCGTTTGTTTAAAGTAGAAACCGCTCCCTCGACCTTGGGGACTGACTGCCATAAGTCCTTTCTGGGGTCGACCATAGGAAACAATTTTTTAAATATGGGGGGAGGGACGAAAGGAATACCGGGCCTTTCCCATTCTTTATTAACAATGTCCGCCACCCGCTTGGGTATAGGAAAAGCTTCTGGGAGCCCCGGCACCTCTAGGAACTTGTCCATTTTACATAGTTTCTCTGGGATGACCAAATTTTCACAATCATCCAGAGTGGATAATACCTCCTTAAGCAAAATGCGGAGATGTTCCAATTTAAATTTAAATGTAATCACATCAGATTCAGCCTGCTGAGAAATGTTCCCTAAATCAGTAATTTCTCCCTCAGACAAAACCTCCCTGGCCCCCTCAGATTGGGTTAGGGGCCCTTCAGAGATATTAATATCAGCGTCGTCATGCTCTTCAGTAACTAAAACAGAGCATCCACGCTTACGCTGACAAGGGTTCATTTTGGCTAAAATGTTTTTGACAGAATTATCCATTACAGCCGTTAATTGTTGCATAGTAAGGAGTATTGGCGCGCTAGATGTACTAGGGGCCTCCTGAGTGGGCAAGACTCGTGTAGACGAAGGAGGGAATGATGCAGTACCATGCTTACTCCCCTCACTTGAGGAATCATCTTGGGCATCATTGTCATTATCACATAAATCACATTTATTTAAATTAATAGGAATTCTGGCTTCCCCACATTCAGAACACAGTCTATCTGGTAGTTCAGACATGTTAAACAGGCATAAACTTGATAAGAAAGTACAAAAAACGTTTTAAAATAAAACCGTTACTGTCGCTTTAAATTTTAAACTGAACACACTTTATTACTGCAATTGCGAAAAAACATGAAGGAATTGTTCAAAATTCACCAAATTTTCACCACAGTGTCTTAAAGCCTTGAAAATATTGCACACCAATTTTGGAAGCTTTAACCCTTAAAATAACGGAACCGGAGCCGTTTAAAGCTTTAACCCCTTTACAGTCCCTGGTATCTGCTTTGCTGAGACCCAACCAAACCCAAAGGGGAATACGATACCAAATGACGCCTTCAGAAGTCTTTTATAAGTATCAGAGCTCCTCTCACATGCGACTGCATGCCATGCCTCTCAAAAACAAGTGCGCAACACCGGCGCGAAAATGAGACTCTGCCTATGCTTTGGGAAAGCCCCTAAAGAATAAGGTGTCTAAAACAGTGCCTGCCGATATTATTATATCAAAATACCCAGAATAAATGATTCCTCAAGGCTAAATAAGTGTTAATATCAATCGATTTAGCCCAAAAAAAGTCTACAGTCTAAATAAGCCCTTGTGAAGCCCTTATTTACAATCGTAATAAACATGGCTTACCGGATCCCATAGGGAAAATGACAGCTTCCAGCATTACATCGTCTTGTTAGAATGTGTCATACCTCAAGCAGCAAGGGACTGCAAACTGTTCCCCCAACTGAAGTTAATTGCTCTCAACAGTCCTGTGTGGAACAGCCATGGATTTTAGTTACGGTTGCTAAAATCATTTTCCTCATACAAACAGAATTCTTCATCTCTTTTCTGTTTCTGAGTAAATAGTACGTACCAGCACTATTTGAAAATAACAAACTCTTGATTGAATAATGAAAAACTACAGTTAAACACTAAAAAACTCTAAGCCATCTCCGTGGAGATGTTGCCTGTACAACGGCAAAGAGAATGACTGGGGTAGGCGGAGCCTAGGAGGGATCATGTGACCAGCTTTGCTGGGCTCTTTGCCATTTCCTGTTGGGGAAGAGAATATCCCACAAGTAAGGATGACGCCGTGGACCGGACACACCTATGTTGGAGAAAGCACAGCTATCCTCCACCGGGATAGTGGTACGCTTAGCTAAAGTAGAAACTGCTCCCTCCACCTTAGGGACCGTTTGCCATAAGTCCCGTGTGGTGGCGTCTATTGGAAACATCTTTCTAAATATTGGAGGGGGTGAGAACGGCACACCGGGTCTATCCCACTCCTTAGTAACAATTTCAGTTAATCTCTTAGGTATAGGAAAAACGTCAGTACTCGCCGGTACCGCAAAGTATTTATCCAACCTACACATTTTCTCTGGTATTGCAACAGCGTTACAATCGTTGAGAGCTGCTAAGACCTCCCCTAGTAATACACGGAGGTTTTCCAATTTAAATTTAAAATTTGAAATATCTGAATCCAATCTGTTTGGATCAGAACCGTCACCTACAGAATGAAGCTCTCCGTCCTCATGCTCTGCAAGCTGTGACGCAGTATCAGACATGGCCCTAGAATTATCAGCGCACTCTGTTCTCACCCCAGAGTGATCACGCTTGCCTCTTAGTTCTGGTAATTTAGCCAAAACTTCAGTCATAACAGTAGCCATATCTTGTAATGTTATCTGTAATGGCTGCCCAGATGTACTAGGCGCCATAATATCACGCACCTCCCGGGCGGGAGATGCAGGTACTGACACGTGAGGCGAGTTAGTCGGCATAACTCTCCCCTCGCTGTTTGGTGAAATTTGTTCAATTTGTACAGATTGGCTTTTATTTAAGGTAGCATCAATACAGTTAGTACATAAATTTCTATTGGGCTCCACCTTGGCATTGGAACAAATGACACAGGTATCTTCCTCTGAATCAGACATGTTTAACACACTAGCAATAAACATGCAACTCGGTTACAATTTTATTTAATAAAAACGTACTGTGCCTCAAGAAGCACTAAACGATTAAATGACAGTTGAAATAATGAACTGAAAAAACAGTTATAGCATCACTCTTAACAAACAACACAACTTTTTAGCAAAGGTTTGTTCCCATTAGTAAAATAACACTAATTAAATTTTAAACAACGTTTTTAAATCACAGTCACTATATAAGTCTCACAGCTCTGCTGAGAGAATCTACCTCCCTTCAAAGAAGTTTGAAGACCCCTGAGTTCTGTTAGAGATGAACCGGATCATGCAGAAAAACTGACTGGAAATTTTTGATGCGTAGCAAAGAGCGCCAAAAACGGCCCCTCCCTCTCACACACAGCAGTGAGAGAGAAACGAAACTGTCATAATTAACACAAGCAAACTGCCAAGTGGAAAATAATGCCCAAATACTTATTCACTCAGTACCTCATTAATGCAAACGATTCTACATTCCAGCAAAAACGTTTAACATGAAAAATACCTAATAAAAGGTTTAATGTACTTTTACAGAGTAATTCCGGTGAAATACCATCCCCAGAATACTAAAGTGTAGAGTATACATACATGTTCATTATAACGGTATGGCAGGATTTTTTCATCAATTCCATTCAGAAAATAACAACTGCGACATACCTCAATGCAGATTCAACTGCCCGCTGTCCCCTGATCTGAAGCTTTTACCTCCCTCAGATGGCCGAGAAACAGCAATATGATCTTAACTACTCCGGTTAAAATCATAAGAAAAACTCTGGTAGATTCTTCTTCAAACTCTGCCAGAGAGGTAATAACACGCTCCGGTGCTATTGTAAAATAACAAACTTTTGATTGAAGTTCTAAAAACTAAGTATAATCACCATAGTCCTCTCACACCTCCTATCTAGTCTTTGGGTGCAAGAGAATGACTGGAGGTGACGTAGAGGGGAGGAGCTATATAGCAACTCTGCTGGGTGAATCCTCTTGCACTTCCTGTAGGGGAGCAGATAATATCCCAGAAGTAATGATGACCCGTGGACTGATCACACATAACAGAAGAAAAGAAAATTTATGCTTAACTGATAAATTTATTTCTTTTGACACAATGAATCCACGAATCATCTTAATTACTACTGGGATATTCACCTCCTGGTCAGCAGGAGGAGGCAAAGAGCACCACAGCAGAGCTGTTAAATAGCTCCTCCCTTCCCTCCCTCCCACTCCAGTCATTCGACCGAAGTTAGGAAGAGAAAGGAAAAGCCAAGGTGCAGAGGTGTCTGAAGTTTACATAATCCACAACCTGTCTTACAAGAACAGGGCGGGCCGTGGAATCATCGTGTCAAAAAGAAAAGTTTATCAGGTAAGAATAAATTTTCTTTTTTTTTTTTGACACGATGAGTCCACGGATCATCTTAATTACTAATGGGATTCAATACCCAAGCTAGAGTACACAGATGATACGGGAGGGACAAGACAGGGAACCTACACAGAAGGCACCACGGCTTGAAGAACCTTTCTCCCAAAAGCGGCCTCAGCAGAGACAAAAGTGTAAAATTTGTAGAACTTTGAAAAAGTGTGAAGAGAGGACCAAGTTGCAGCCTTGCAAATTTGTTACACAGAAGCTTCATTTTTGAACGCCCATGAGGGAGCAACAGCCCTCGTGGAATGAGTCTAACTTTCCCGAGAGGCTGCTGTCCAGCAGTCTCATATGCAAAACGTATGATACTCTTCAACCAAAAAGAAGGAGAAGTAGCCATAGCTCTCTGTCCCTCGCGTTTTCCTGAGAAAACCACAAAGAAGAAGAAGTCTGGCGACAGTCCTTACATGTCTGCAGGTAAAACTTTAAGGCACGGACCACGTCCAAATTGTGCAGAAGTCTTTCCTTCTGAGAAAAAGGATTAGGACACAAGAAAGGAACAATTTCCTCATTAATGTTCCGATCAGAAAAAAAAGCTTCCATCTTCCAGTAGATAACTTTAGGGAAAATATTTTAGTTTAAAAAAAGGTCCCTGACATAGAAGGTCCTTCCTCCACAGAGACTCCCAGGTGGAAGATGTGGCATGTCCCCCAGCACTGCATAACAATCCTGCAGACCACGCCGGTGAAATGAGGACCACCAACGCCCTCTCCTGCTTAGTCCAAGCCAAGGCTTCAGGAGAAAAATCAAATGGAGGAATTAAATATGCCATATTGAAATTCTATGTTAACGCCAAGGCGTCTAATAGAACAGCCTGAGGGATCTTTGACCTCAATCCATACCTCAGACGCTTAACATTTTGACGAGAAGTCATGAAATTCAATTGCAACTGACCCCATGGAGAATCAGGCTGGAAAGCACTCCCAGCCATAATTCCCACCACGGGTGAAGTAAGAAGTAACTTAAACCCGAGAAAACCCAGCCGAAGCTCATTTTCCAAATGCTTATGGGAAGAACAAACTCCGCCCGAGTCCATGTTCCTTGCTCTTAGACGGCCCCAAACAGTTCCCCAGTCCACAGGCTGGTTAACTGTTGGCCCACTCACCCAGAAGAACTTTGAAAGCAGATTCCCTAGGAGCAAAGATCAAGAGACAACCACCAAAGTATTCGTAAAATGCTGCACTGAGCCACTGATGTGGCTGACTAGTAAGGCGAGAATCGAAAACATTTGTGAATTTCTGACTACTGTCAGCTTCATTGATGAAGAGACTAATATAGTCTTCCAAGAAAAAACTACAGTTGTAGTTGGAACTAAGGAACTCTTTTCCAAATTAACCTTCAATTCAGGAGACCGCAGGAAAAATCGTGGGTAATCCTACTCATTGAAAGGAAGGTGCCTGAACCAGAATGTTGTCACTGCGGAGTTTCTGCAATCAGGGTACCACCAACAGGGAACCCCGAACCCTCGAGAAAATTCCGAGAACTGTGACCAGACCGGAAAAGGTCACGAGTTGAAATGTTTGTGTTGAAAAGACAAACCTTAGAAAATTAGGATAGTACTTGTTGATGGGAACATGCATTTAGTATGCATCCTTCAATTCCCCCGTGGTCTTAATTGACCCCTTTGGACCAAAGAAAGAATGGAAAAATAGTTTCCCTCTTGAAATTTGGCAGTCTGAGAACCCTCTGTGGATTCAAAAATCGGTCTGAAGATTCCCTCCTTTTTGGGAACCACATACAGATAGGAATAGTATCCCCGACCTCATTCCTGCATTGGACCAGGAACTGTCACTCCCAGGTCGGAGAGGATCCGTACACAGTAAGAACGCCTCTCCCTATGTCTTGAAAGCAGGAACCTGCTACTGGGAGAAAAATCATGAACTCCAATTTGTATCCCTGGGACACAATGTACACCCCCCCCAGGGATCATGATCACAAAACCAAGCCTGATTGATAAGCCTGATAGGGTCTTCAGAAAAGCTTAAACTGCTTCTGTGTGGGAGAAGGAGTGGAATTATTTCCCTAGAAATCCCAAAAGGAACAAAATTATCTGACGTCCCTTTACGCTATTTTTCTTATCCTGTAGATCAAACATCCGCAGACAAAGATCTTACCATAGAACTCTGAGGGCCAATATGGCAAAACCTGAATCATAGCTCCCAACTTAAAAAACCTCTGTATTAAAAGGAGACTACTAACTTAAAGGCTCTTAACCTATCCCTGCGTTAGGGGTGTCTGTCCAATAGAAACAGACATCGCATCAAACCAGTACGCCGCCGCACTGGAGACAGTAGCCATACCAGCTGCAGGTTGACAATGTACACCCTATCCATAGGGTCTTTCTCCTGCATAGAGTCCTTAAGGAACCACTATCCTCCATGCGAATAGTATCTCCCTTGGCTAGCATGGAATTCTCATCCACCCTGGTTATCGTATTCCTTTTAAGGGAAGGAGAAAAAGGATATCACCCATGCCTTAGCAAAAAATTCTATAGTCCTATCTGGTACATAAAATGCTTCCACCCTGAAGGGCATGTCACAATATTAGTGTAACCTACTGGACAATCGGATCCCTTCGCCAGTAGTGTCGGGGTCACTCAGGGTAGCTAAAACCTCCTCAAGAAGTAAATGGAGGTATTCAAGCTAAGACAGAAGGACAACGAACTCAGGATCAGATAAAGGTATTACCTCATCTGAGTCTGAGAATTCCTCATCAGATACTACCAAAGTATCTTAATCCTTCAGTTACAGGAAAGAAACATTCGGAACAGATCCAACTGAATCAATCACACTATTCATGGATTGGAAATATGTCCTCTTGCCCTTTTCCCTTTTACAGCGTGGGAAAAACAGAATGCATTAAATACAAGATAACTCCAGGTGGAGTGTGAGAGGAAACACAGGGCACTGCATGTGGGCTATATATTTTTTGGGACACTTTAAAGATATGCCACAAATTTCTCCTAAACAACTTAAAAAACTTTAACATGAAAATGGATCAGACAGTGATAAAGTTATACATTATATATGACCTGAGTGTTCCTCAAAGGAGTATAAAACTTTGTCCTTTACATAAGGCCCTTGGGTACTGAGGTCAAATTAGATCAGGTACTCAGTATCAAGAAATTTAATAACCCCAGGGCTTCAACCACGGAACTGCTGGATTTCTCCGTGCCCTACTTCATTAGGGGCCCGATGGGCAACATCCTCATGTCGGGGAGGCTCTATCTCCAGGCCCTTTGGGGAGGGTGCCTGCTTGGTGATTTAGGACACAGGGCTCTATGGGCCCGTTCAAATTGGAAGTCTGGTGCCCGAGACATCATTTTTAAGGAATTTAATGAACTCTTGAATGTAGGATTGCAGTGTGGGGGGGGGTCCAACTGTTTCTGGTATACCCCTTAAGCGAAAAGATTGCTCCTTCTGCTCCTGTTTTCTAGGTCTTCTATACGATCCATGAGAGATTGCACTGTACCTTCCTGTGCCTGGAGGAGACTGGTCTGTTGCTGTATGTCGGAGCTTAGAGATTCTTGCTTTTCTTCCACCTGAGTGACACGATGATCTATTGCCACCATGTCCCTTTTTAGCTCTCCAAACATGCTTTTAAAGTCCTGCATAGCGTTCTTTATATCCTCCTTGGAAGACAAAATGGTTAATGTCATCCTTTGTAAGATAATTATGCATTTGTGCACTGGGCCTATGCTCATTTGTCAGGGCTATGGTTGATTGTCCCAGTGAGTCTTGGGCTACTTAATTAGGAGGCAAGACCGGGTCTGCAGGGATCAGGTAGCTCTCCATGTTCAAGGATTGTGTATTTTTAGAAGGTTTAGGATTCCTCTTACTGGCCATATCAAGTATTAGTAAAAGTCTTCAAAAATAACTGTGCTTCCTCTTGTGTTAGATGGTTGTGATGTATATTTATATGGCTCCCTCTCTTCACAGAATTATCTGCCTGCGTCTAATTATCCATGCACCTGGGGGGCTTATCTGTTTATGAGGGTGTCTGCTACAAGTATGCCTGAGGCCTGCAAATCCCCTCCAAACAACCAGATGTGACTATATTTGGTTGGCCAAGTTTTCCACCCTGTTATTAGTATTTGAATATGAAGAGTTGTGACACAGTACGGCAGGGAAGTTATGCAAATTATAGCCCATATACAAGACTCACCAGTCTTCCTCACCATCCGCCAACAGCTGCCGAGGTGTCCTTGAGCTATCGGGAGCTCAAACTCCCAGAAGTGAACCGGGTCTTGCTGCGGATAACAGAATTTATGTTTACCTGATAAATTACTTTCTCCAACGGTGTGTCCGGTCCACGGCGTCATCCTTACTTGTGGGATATTCTCTTCCCCAACAGGAAATGGCAAAGAGCCCAGCAAAGCTGGTCACATGATCCCTCCTAGGCTCCGCCTACCCCAGTCATTCGACCGACGTTAAGGAGGAATATTTGCATAGGAGAAACCATATGGTACCGTGGTGACTGTAGTTAAAGAAAATAAATTATCAGACCTGATTAAAAAAACCAGGGCGGGCCGTGGACCGGACACACCGTTGGAGAAAGTAATTTATCAGGTAAACATAAATTCTGTTTTCTCCAACATAGGTGTGTCCGGTCCACGGCGTCATCCTTACTTGTGGGAACCAATACCAAAGCTTTAGGACACGGATGAAGGGAGGGAGCAAATCAGGTCACCTAAATGGAAGGCACCACGGCTTGCAAAACCTTTCTCCCAAAAATAGCCTCAGAAGAAGCAAAAGTATCAAACTTGTAAAATTTGGTAAAAGTGTGCAGTGAAGACCAAGTCGCTGCCCTACATATCTGATCAACAGAAGCCTCGTTCTTGAAGGCCCATGTGGAAGCCACAGCCCTAGTGGAATGAGCTGTGATTCTTTCGGGAGGCTGCCGTCCGGCAGTCTCATAAGCCAATCTGATGATGCTTTTAATCCAAAAAGAGAGAGAGGTAGAAGTTGCTTTTTGACCTCTCCTTTTACCGGAATAAACAACAAACAAGGAAGATGTTTGTCTAAAATCCTTTGTAGCATCTAAATAGAATTTTAGAGCGCGAACAACATCCAAATTGTGCAACAACCGTTCCTTCTTTGAAACTGGTTTCGGACACAGAGAAGGTATGATAATCTCCTGGTTAATGTTTTTGTTGGAAACAACTTTTGGAAGAAAACCAGGTTTAGTACGTAAAACCACCTTATCTGCGTGGAACACCAGATAAGGAGGAGAACACTGCAGAGCAGATAATTCTGAAACTCTTCTAGCAGAAGAAATTGCAACTAAAAACAAAACTTTCCAAGATAATAACTTAATATCAACGGAATGTAAGGGTTCAAACGGAACCCCCTGAAGAACTGAAAGAACCAAATTGAGACTCCAAGGAGGAGTCAAAGGTTTGTAAACAGGCTTAATTCTAACCAGAGCCTGAACAAAGGCTTGAACATCTGGCACAGCAGCCAGCTTTTTGTGAAGTAACACCGACAAGGCAGAAATCTGTCCCTTCAGGGAACTTGCAGATAATCCTTTTTCCAATCCTTCTTGAAGGAAGGATAGAATCCTAGGAATCTTAACCTTGTCCCAAGGGAATCCTTTAGATTCACACCAACAGATATAATTTTTCCAAATTTTGTGGTAAATCTTTCTAGTTACAGGCTTTCTGGCCTGAACAAGAGTATCGATAACAGAATCTGAGAACCCTCGCTTCGATAAAATCAAGCGTTCAATCTCCAAGCAGTCAGCTGGAGTGAAACCAGATTCGGATGTTCGAACGGACCCTGAACAAGAAGGTCTCGTCTCAAAAGGTAGCTTCCAAGGTGGAGCCGATGACATATTCACCAGATCTGCATACCAAGTCCTGCGTGGCCACGCAGGAGCTATCAAGATCACCGACGCCCTCTCCTGATTGATCCTGGCTACCAGCCTGGGGATGAGAGGAAACGGCGGGAACACATAAGCTAGTTTGAAGGTCCAAGGTGCTACTAGTGCATCCACTAGAGCCGCCTTGGGATCCCTGGATCTGGACCCGTAGCAAGGAACTTTGAAGTTCTGACGAGAGGCCATCAGATCCATGTCTGGAATGCCCCACAGCTGAGTGACTTGGGCAAAGATTTCCGGATGGAGTTCCCACTCCCCCGGATGCAATGTCTGACGACTCAGAAAATCCGCTTCCCAATTTTCCACTCCTGGGATGTGGATAGCAGACAGGTGGCAGGAGTGAGACTCCGCCCATAGAATGATTTTGGTCACTTCTTCCATCGCTAGGGAACTCCTTGTTCCCCCCTGATGGTTGATGTACGCAACAGTTGTCATGTTGTCTGATTGAAACCGTATGAACTTGGCCCTCGCTAGCTGAGGCCAAGCCTTGAGAGCATTGAATATCGCTCTCAGTTCCAGAATATTTATCGGTAGAAGAGATTCTTCCCGAGACCAAAGACCCTGAGCTTTCAGGGATCCCCAGACCGCGCCCCAGCCCATCAGACTGGCGTCGGTCGTGACAATGACCCACTCTGGTCTGCGGAATGTCATCCCTTGTGACAGGTTGTCCAGGGACAGCCACCAACGGAGTGAGTCTCTGGTCCTCTGATTTACTTGTATCTTCGGAGACAAGTCTGTATAGTCCCCATTCCACTGACTGAGCATGCACAGTTGTAATGGTCTTAGATGAATGCACGCAAAAGGAACTATGTCCATTGCCGCTACCATCAACCCGATCACTTCCATGCACTGAGCTATGGAAGGAAGAGGAACGGAATGAAGTATCCGACAAGAGTCTAGAAGTTTTGTTTTTCTGGCCTCTGTCAGAAAAATCCTCATTTCTAAGGAGTCTATTATTGTTCCCAAGAAGGGAACCCTTGTTGACGGAGATAGAGAACTCTTTTCCACGTTCACTTTCCATCCGTGAGATCTGAGAAAGGCCAGGACAATGTCCGTGTGAGCCTTTGCTTGAGGAAGGGACGACGCTTGAATCAGAATGTCGTCCAAGTAAGGTACTACAGCAATGCCCCTTGGTCTTAGCACAGCTAGAAGGGACCCTAGTACCTTTGTGAAAATCCTTGGAGCAGTGGCTAATCCGAAAGGAAGCGCCACGAACTGGTAATGTTTGTCCAGGAATGCGAACCTTAGGAACCGATGATGTTCCTTGTGGATAGGAATATGTAGATACGCATCCTTTAAATCCACCGTGGTCATGAATTGACCTTCCTGGATGGAAGGAAGAATAGTTCGAATGGTTTCCATCTTGAACGATGGAACCTTGAGAAACTTGTTTAAGATCTTGAGATCTAAGATTGGTCTGAACGTTCCCTCTTTTTTGGGAACTATGAACAGATTGGAGTAGAACCCCATCCCTTGTTCTCTTAATGGAACAGGATGAATCACTCCCATTTTTAACAGGTCTTCTACACAATGTAAGAATGCCTGTCTTTTTATGTGGTCTGAAGACAACTGAGACCTGTGGAACCTCCCCCTTGGGGGAAGTCCCTTGAATTCCAGAAGATAACCTTGGGAGACTATTTCTAGCGCCCAAGGATCCAGAACATCTCTTGCCCAAGCCTGAGCGAAGAGAGAGAGTCTGCCCCCCACCAGATCCGGTCCCGGATCGGGGGCCAACATTTCATGCTGTCTTGGTAGCAGTGGCAGGTTTCTTGGCCTGCTTTCCCTTGTTCCAGCCTTGCATTGGTCTCCAAGCTGGCTTGGCTTGAGAAGTATTACCCTCTTGCTTAGAGGACGTAGCACCTTGGGCTGGTCCGTTTCTACGAAAGGGACGAAAATTAGGTTTATTTTTTGCCTTGAAAGGCCGATCCTGAGGAAGGGCGTGGCCCTTACCCCCAGTGATATCAGAGATAATCTCTTTCAAGTCAGGGCCAAACAGCGTTTTCCCCTTGAAAGGAATGTTAAGTAGCTTGTTCTTGGAAGACGCATCAGCCGACCAAGATTTCAACCAAAGCGCTCTGCGCGCCACAATAGCAAACCCAGAATTCTTAGCCGCTAACCTAGCCAATTGCAAAGTGGCGTCTAGGGTGAAAGAATTAGCCAATTTGAGAGCATTGATTCTGTCCATAATCTCCTCAAAAGGAGGAGAATCACTATCGACCGCCTTTATCAGCTCATCGAACCAGAAACATGCGGCTGTAGCGACAGGGACAATGCATGAAATTGGTTGTAGAAGGTAACCTTGCTGAACAAACATCTTTTTAAGCAAACCTTCTAATTTTTTATCCATAGGATCTTTGAAAGCACAACTATCCTCTATGGGTATAGTGGTGCGTTTGTTTAAAGTGGAAACCGCTCCCTCGACCTTGGGGACTGTCTGCCATAAGTCCTTTCTGGGGTCGACCATAGGAAACAATTTTTTAAATATGGGGGGAGGGACGAAAGGAATACCGGGCCTTTCCCATTCTTTATTAACAATGTCCGCCACCCGCTTGGGTATAGGAAAAGCTTCTGGGAGCCCCGGCACCTCTAGGAACTTGTCCATTTTACATAGTTTCTCTGGGATGACCAACTTGTCACAATCATCCAGAGTGGATAATACCTCCTTAAGCAGAATGCGGAGATGTTCCAACTTAAATTTAAATGCAATCACATCAGGTTCAGCTTGTTGAGAAATGTTCCCTGAATCAGTAATTTCTCCCTCAGACAAAACCTCCCTGGCCCCATCAGACTGGGTTAGGGGCCCTTCAGAAATATTATTATCAGCGTCGTCATGCTCTTCAGTATCTAAAACAGAGCAGTCGCGCTTACGCTGATAAGTGTTCATTTTGGCTAAAATGTTTTTGACAGAATTATCCATTACAGCCGTTAATTGTTGCATAGTAAGGAGTATTGGCGCGCTAGATGTACTAGGGGCCTCCTGAGTGGGCAAGACTCGTGTAGACGAAGGAGGGAATGATGCAGTACCATGCTTACTCCCCTCACTTGAGGAATCATCTTGGGCATCATTGTCATTGTCACATAAATCACATTTATTTAAATGAATAGGAATTCTGGCTTCCCCACATTCAGAACACAGTCTATCTGGTAGTTCAGACATGTTAAACAGGCATAAACTTGATAACAAAGTACAAAAAACGTTTTAAAATAAAACCGTTACTGTCACTTTAAATTTTAAACTGAACACACTTTATTACTGCAATTGCGAAAAAACATGAAGGAATTGTTCAAAATTCACCAAATTTTCACCACAGTGTCTTAAAGCCTTAAAAGTATTGCACACCAAATTTGGAAGCTTTAACCCTTAAAATAACGGAACCGGAGCCGTTTTGAACTTTAACCCCTTTACAGTCCCTGGTATCTGCTTTGCTGAGACCCAACCAAGCCCAAAGGGGAATACGATACCAAATGACGCCTTCAGAAAGTCTTTTCTAAGTATCAGAGCTCCTCTCACATGCGACTGCATGCCATGCCTCTCAAAAACAAGTGCGCAACACCGGCGCGAAAATGAGGCTCTGCTTATGCTTTGGGAAAGCCCCTAAAGAATAAGGTGTCTAAAACAGTGCCTGCCGATATTATTATATCAAAATACCCAGATAAAATGATTCCTCAAGGCTAAATATGTGTTAATAATGAATCGATTTAGCCCAGAAAAAGTCTACAGTCTTAATAAGCCCTTGTGAAGCCCTTATTTACGATCGTAATAAACATGGCTTACCGGATCCCATAGGGAAAATGACAGCTTCCAGCATTACATCGTCTTGTTAGAATGTGTCATACCTCAAGCAGCAAGAGACTGCTCACTGTTCCCCCAACTGAAGTTAATTGCTCTCAACAGTCCTGTGTGGAACAGCCATGGATTTTAGTGACGGTTGCTAAAATCATTTTCCTCATACAAACAGAAATCTTCATCTCTTTTCTGTTTCTGAGTAAATAGTACATACCAGCACTATTTCAAAATAACAAACTCTTGATTGAATAATAAAAACTACAGTTAAACACTAAAAAACTCTAAGCCATCTCCGTGGAGATGTTGCCTGTACAACGGCAAAGAGAATGACTGGGGTAGGCGGAGCCTAGGAGGGATCATGTGACCAGCTTTGCTGGGCTCTTTGCCATTTCCTGTTGGGGAAGAGAATATCCCACAAGTAAGGATGACGCCGTGGACCGGACACACCTATGTTGGAGAAAAGTAAGTGAATCCGGAGGTCCGATGCACTGATCACCAGTGTCCCGGGTCGGCCACGTGGTCGCGGCCCGTTCACTGTAAGTGCTGCTAAGGTGTTGCGATTAAGCTTCAGGAGCAGAGAGGTCCTGGTAGAGGCCGCAGGCACAGACGGCAGGATCCAAAGTGTGTTTGGCAGGTACCTGGGGTATATTTTGTTGAACCAAGTGCTCGGCGGCAAAGTCCAATACCGGCTCTATGTACTGCGCCTCCTCTGTGTAGTCCTTTGTTAAAACTCAACGTGTGGCACTAAAAGTTATATCACCAGAGACCTGTAAGCTGGGGTATTAATACTGGGTCCTATGATAAGTTTGGGTGAGAAGGGATCATTCAGATTCTATGCAAAAGACACTGGGGATTACAGAGCGCTACTAGATTGCGGCCATCTTAGTTCATGGCTAGGCTCCGCCCCCCCCAGCTGTAACCTTTTTTTAGTCGTAGGGCTTCCTGGTTCATCCTGAGTCAAAGGATGAATTACACAAATAAACAGCTGGAATTCCTTAATAAAAATTAACACAAAAAATGTAGAAAAAAACTTAGATTAGCATGCAAATATAGCAAAACGTATATTCACATTTTGTATGAAACAAAAATTGAATATCCTAATCAGAGATACTGTGTCTTTAAATGATAAAAAGTCACATTCTTTATTGCGTGTTTAGGAAAGGTTAACGATACTCAAATGCAGCAGTACTTCCCTACCCCTCAGCTTAACTTTTGTTTTGTCTGCTAAACAGTTACACTGACAACAGTTATATTCCGGACCGGACTTTAATATCTGCAACCAAAAAAAACCCAGACTCAGCATTTTAGCGCTGTCCGGTTCACATGCAGTACACTAAAGACTGCCTATATACACCGTTTCCTGCACCATACTAGTAGGAAGAGCTGCAGTCAAAAGACCGGACTCAGCATTGTAGCGCCGTCTGGTTCACATGCCTTATACTCCGTTTCCTGCTCCATACTAGCAGGAAAACCTAAACACTGCCTGGTTTCCTGTTCCATATTAGCAGGAAAACACTGAAAAATAAGTATCCAAGCAGAGTGCGAAAGCCAAATTGGTGCCACTCATAGCTCTGCCCATCGTGGGCATAATCAAGTCAAACTCCGGTTGCCATTATTATTGTAAGAGAGCCCCTTGAAAAAGTTAAGCCACCGATAAAAGAATAATCAGACAGCAAGTCTGGAGCCCAAAAGAGTCTGTCGCTTGCTAGACAGCAGCTTAGCCCTCTAAATAAACAAACATTCACCTCATACTGAGCCGATATCTCTTCTCTTACACAGCCCTAGAGGTTTAAGCCCATAGTGAAAAAACACCATATATCTCCTCAGCCACAGTGCCTGCAAAGAAGGTGCAGTCTACAAATAGGAGACTATGTCCTATCAATTAAAGTGCTCCACTTCTTCTGAGATCTTACCCCAGACCCAGAATAAAAAAAAAGACAGCACTTACCTTTAATTCTGCCCAACAGCAGGGCAGCTCAGCAGGTGTCAGAGGTCCTCTCCCTCAAATAGCCCTGTGGAAAAGGATAAAGCCCAAGTCATCTTACTTAGGCTATCATGGTTAGGGCAGCATAAGTATGGGAGGCGCAGTGAGAATTATGTCCCACAAGTTCCCATTGCTCTAAAGCCATCAAAAGCCCTACTGTAGAGACTGACATGGACTACAGCTACACCCTAGAACAAAGCAGCACAATCTTGTACTACTTTAAAAATAATAAACTCTTGATTGAAGAATCTATACTAACACCTCACTTTACCTCTTCCTATCACTAACATAGGCAAAGAGAATGACTGGAGTGGGAGGGAAGGGAGGAGCTATTCAACAGCTCTACTGTGGTGCTCTTTGCCTCCTCCTGCTGACCAGGAGGTGAATATCCCATTAGTAATTAAGATGATCTGTGGAATCATTGTATCATAAAAAAGAAACTCACATTTTCTCTTTCAGGACTTAGAACATAACATTTTAAATAAGTTTCTAATTAACTTCTATTATATTTTCTTTGTTTTATTGAAACATTTCTGCTTTTCAACAGAGGCTAAGCACAGGAGTGTGCACATGTCTGCAGCAGTATATGGCAGCAGTTCTGCTACAATGTTTTACATTAGCAGAAGCACTAGATGGCAGCACTATTTCCTGTCATGTAGTGCTTCAGGCATGTGCATGCTACCTACCTAGGTATCTCTTCAACAAATAACAATATGAGAATTAAATAAATTTGATAATAGAAGTAAATTGGAAACTTTTTAAAAATTGTATTCTATATCTGAATCATGAAAGAATGTTTTTGGGTTTAATGTCCCTTTAATTCTTCCTGGCATAGATTTAACAAGGTATTCCTCAGACATTTTGGTCCATATTCACATGATAGCATCACACAGTTGCTGCAGATATGATGCAAATCTCCCATTCCCCCTCATCCCAAAGGTGCTCTATTGGATTGAGATCTGGTGACTGTGGAGGCCATTGGAGTACAGTGAACTCATTGTCATGTTCAAGAAACCAGTTTAAGATGATTTGAGCTTTGTGACCTGGTGCATTATCCTGCTGGAAGTAGCCATCAGAAGATGGGTACACTGTAGTCATAAAGGGATGTACATGGTCAGCAACAATACTCCGGTTGGTACTAAGGGGCCCAAAGTGTGCCAAGAAAATATCCCCCACAACATTACACCACCACCAGCCTGAACCGTTGATACAATGCAGGATGGATTCATGCTTTCATGTTGCTTACGCCAAATTCTAACCCAACCATCTAAATGTCGCAGCTGAAATTGAGACTCATCAGACCAGACAACGTTTTTCCAATCTTCTATTGTCCAATTTTGGTGAGCCTGTGCAAATTGAAGCCTCAGTTTCCTGTTCATAGCTGATTGGAGTGGCACCCGGTATGGTCTTTTGCTGCTGTAGCCCATCTGCTTCAAGGTTCGACATGTTGTGCGTTCAGAGATGGTAATCTGCATACCTTGGTTGTAACGAGTGGTTATTTGAGTTACTGTTGCCTTTCTTATATCTGCCCATTCTCCTCTGACATCAACAAGGCATTGTCGTCCACACAACTGCCGCTCAGTGGATATTTTTTCTTTTTCGGATCATTCTCTGTAAACCCTAGAGATGGTTGTGCGTGAAAATCCCAGATCATCAGCAGTTTTTTAAATACTCAGACCAGCCCGTCTAGCAACAACCATGCCACATTCAAAGTCACTTAAATTCTCTTTCTTCCCCATTCTGATCCTCTGTTTGCACTTCAGCAAGTTGTCTTCACCACATCGATATGCCTTAATGCATTGAGTTGCTGCCATGTGATAGGCTGAGAAGCAATTTGTGAAACCAAGCAATTGAACAATCAAACGAAAGAGCGAGCGCAAGAGAAAGAGAGCGAGCGCAAGAGAAAGAGAGCGAGCGAGACACACACAAACTATATGATAAAAAGTATGTGGACACCTTTACTAAATTATTGAGTTCAGGTGCATCCAGGAGCAACAACAGACCAGCCACAAAAAGTGGTAGACCACGCAAACTCACTGTGCGGGGGTTCTGCTAAGTGCTAAAGAGCGTAGTGCATAAAAAAGTGCCCATCATCTGTTGCTTAGTTCACTACAGAGTTACAAGTTGCCCATGAGAACATCAGCACAAGAACTGATTGTTTGAAATTTGATGAAAGGAGTTTCCATGGCCAAGCAGCTCTATAGAAGCCTCATAACCAATCGAAAGTGTAGGCTGAAGTGGTGTAAAGCACGCCGCGCCACTAGCCTTTGGAGCAGCGAAATGATGAATCACACTTCACTATCTAGCAGTCTGATGAAAGAATCATGGAGTGGCAGATGGCAGGAGAATGCTCCATACTGGAATGCATAGTGTCTAATGTAAAGTTTGGTGGAGGAGGAATAATGGTCTGGGCTCATCTTAATGCTACAGGATACAAAGACATTTTAGACAACTGGGCAGGACTGTGACACTGGGTACAAAGAAGTCCATGACAAGTTTGGTAAGGGGTAACTTAAGTGGCCTGCAGAGCCCCAACCTCATCTCCATTGAACACCTTAGGAATTAATTGGAATGCCAAATGCAAGTCAAACCTTCTCATCCAACATCAGTGCCTGGTCTCACAAATGCTCTCGGATGAATTGGTACAAATTCCCAGACACACAAACTAAAAACATAATTTATGTAAGAACTTACCTGATAAATTCATTTCTTTCATATTAGCAAGAGTCCATGAGCTAGTGACGTATGGGATATACATTCCTACCAGGAGGGGCAAAGTTTCCCAAACCTCAAAATGCCTATAAATACACCCCTCACCACACCCACAAATCAGTTTAACGAATAGCCAAGAAGTGGGGTGATAAGAAAAAAGTGCGAAAGCATAAAAAAATAAGGAATTGGAATAATTGTGCTTTATACAAAAAAAATCATAACCACCACAAAAAAGGGTGGGCCTCATGGACTCTTGCTAATATGAAAAATGAATTTATCAGGTAAGTTCTTACATAAATTATGTTTTCTTTCATGTAATTAGCAAGAGTCCATGAGCAAGTGACGTATGGGATAATGACTACCCAAGATGTGGATCTTTCCACGCAAGAGTCACTAGAGAGGGAGGGATAAAATAAAGACAGCCAATTCCTGCTGAAAATAATCCACACCCAAAATAAAGTTTAAATGAAAACATAAGCAGAAGATTCAAACTGAAACAGCTGCCTGAAGTACTTTTCTACCAAAAACTGCTTCAGAAGAAGAAAACACATTAAAATGGTAGAATTTAGTAAAAGTATGCAAAGAAGACCAAGTTGCTGCTTTGCAAATCTGATCAACCGAAGCTTCATTCCTAAACGCCCAGGAAGTAGAAACTGACCTAGTAGAATGAGCTGTAATCCTCTGAGGCGGAGTTTTACCCGACTCAACATAGGCATGATGAATTAAAGATTTCAACCAAGATGCCAAAGAAATGGCAGAAGCTTTCTGGCCATTTCTAGAACCGGAAAAGATGACAAATAGACTAGAAGTCTTTCGGAAAGTCTTAATAGCTTCAACATAATATTTCAAAGCTCTAACAACATCCAAAGAATGCAATGATTTCTCCTTAGAATTCTTAGGATTAGGGCATAATGAAGGAACTACAATTTCTCTACTAATGTTGTTGGAATTCACAACCTTAGGTAAAAATTCAAAAGAAGTTCGCAACACTGCCTTATCCTGATGAAAAATCAGAAAAGGAGACTCACAAGAAATAGCAGACAATTCAGAGACTCTTCTGGCAGAAGAGATGGCCAAAAGGAACAAAACTTTCCAAGAAAGTAATTTAATGTCCAATGAATGCATAGGTTCAAAACGGAGGAGCTTGAAGAGCCTCCAGAACCAAATTCAAACTCCAAGGAGGAGAAATTGACTTAATGACAGGTTTTATACGAACCAAGGCTTGTACAAAACAATGAATATCAGGAAGATTAGCAATCTTTCTGTGAAAAAGAACAGAAAGAGCAGAGATTTGACCTTTCAAGGAACTTGCGGACAAACCTTTATCTAAACCATCCTGAAGAAACTGTAAAATTCTCGGAATTCTAAAAGAATGCCAGGAAAAATAAGAAAGACACCAAGAAATATAAGTCTTCCAGACTCTATAATATATCTCTCTAGATACAGATTTACGAGCCTGTAACATAGTATTAATCACAGAGTCAGAGAAACCTCTTTGACCAAGAATCAAGCGTTCAATCTCCATACCTTTAAATTTAAGGATTTGAGATCCTGATGGAAAAAAGGACCTTGCGACAGAAGGTCTGGTCTTAACGGAAGAGTCCACGGTTGGCAAGAGGCCATCCGGACAAGATCCGCATACCAAAACCTGTGAGGCCATGCTGGAGCTACCAGCAGAACAAACTAGCATTCCTTCAGAATCTTGGAGATTACTCTTGGAAGAAGAACTAGAGGCGGAAAGATATAGGCATGATGATACTTCCAAGGAAGTGATAATGCATTCACTGCCTCCGCCTGAGGATCCCGGGATCTGGACAGATACCTGGGAAGTTTCTTGTTTAGATGAGAAGCCATCAGATCTATTTCTGGAAGTTCCCACATTTGAACAATCTGAAGAAATACCTCTGGGTGAAGAGACCATTCGCCCGGATGCAACGTTTGGCGACTGAGATAATCCGCTTCCCAATTGTCTATTCCTGGAATATGAACCGCAGAGATTAGACAGGAGCTGGATTCCGCCCAAACCAGAATTCGAGATACTTCTTTCATAGCCAGAGGACTGTGAGTCCCTCCTTGATAATTGATGTATGCCACAGTTGTGACATTGTCTGTCTGAAAACAAATGAACGATTCTCTCTTCAGAAGAGGCCAAGACTGAAGAGCTCTGAAAATTGCACGGAGTTCCAAAATATTGATCGGTAATCTCACCTCCTGAGATTCCCAAACCCCTTGTGCTGTCAGAGACCCCCACACAGCTCCCCAACCTGTAAGACTTGCATCTGTTGAAATTACAGTCCAGGTCGGAAGAACAAAAGAAGCCCCCTGAACTAAACGATGGTGATCTGTCCACCACGTCAGAGAGTGTCGTACAATCGGTTTTAAAGATATTAATTGAGATATCTTTGTGTAATCCCTGCACCATTGGTTCAGCATACAGAGCTGAAGAGGTCGCATGTGAAAACGAGCAAAGGGGATCGCGTCCGATGCAGCAGTCATAAGACCTAGAATTTCCATGCATAAGGCTACCGAAGGGAATGATTGTGACTGAAGGTTTCGACAAGCTGAAATCAATTTTAGACGTCTCTTGTCTGTCAAAGACAGAGTCATGGACACTGAATCTATCTGGAAACCCAAAAAGGTTACCCTTGTCTGAGGAATCAATGAACTTTTTAGTGAATTGATCCTCCAACCATGATTTTGAAGAAACAACAAAAGTCGATTCGTATGAAATTCTGCTAAATGTGAAGACTGAGCAAGTACCAAGATATCGTCCAAATAAGGAAATACCACAATACCCTGTTCTCTGATTACAGATAGAAGGGCACCGAGAACCTTTGTAAAAATTCTTGGAGCTGATGCTAGGCCAAACGGCAGAGCCACAAACTGGTAATGCTTGTCTAGGAAAGAGAATCTCAGAAACTGATAGTGAGCTGGATGAATCTGAATATGCAGATATGCATCCTGTAAATCTATTGTGGACATATAATGCCCTTGCTGAACAAAAGGCAGGATAGTCCTTACAGTTATCATTTTGAATGTTGGTATCCTTACATAACGATTCAATATTTTTAGATCCAGAACTGGTCTGAAGGAATTCTCCTTCTTTGGTACAATGAAGAGATTCGAATAAAACCCCAGCCCCTGTTCCAGAACTGGAACTGGCATAATTACTCCAGCCAACTCTAGATCTGAAACACATTTCAGAAATGCTTGAGCTTTTGCTGGGTTTACTGGGACACGGGAAAGAAAAAATCTCTTTGCAGGAGGTCTTATCTTGAAACCAATTCTGTACCCTTCTGAAATAATGCTCTGAATCCAAAGATTGTGAACAGAATTGATCCAAATTTCTTTGAAAAAACGTAATCTGTCCCCTACCAGCTGAGCTGGAATGAGGGCCGCACCTTCATGTGGACTTAGAAGCTGGCTTTGCTTTTCTAGAAGGCTTGGATTTATTCCAGACTGGAGATGGTTTCCAAACTGAAACTGCTCCTGAGGATGAAGGATCAGGCTTTTGTTCTTTGTTGAAACGAAAGGAACGAAAATGATTATTAGCCCTGTTTTTACCCTTAGATTTTTTATCCTGTGGTAAAAAAGTTCCTTTCCCACCAGTAACAGTTGAGATAATAGAATCCAACTGAGAACCAAATAATTTATTACCCTGGAAAGAAAGGGAAAGTAGAGTCGATTTAGAAGACATATCAGCATTCCAAGTTTTAAGCCATAAAGCTCTTCTAGCTAAAATAGCTAGAGACATAAACCTGACATCAACTCTGATAATATCAAAAATGGCATCACAGATAAAATTATTAGCATGTTGAAGAAGAATAATAATGTTATGAGAATCATGATCTGTTACTTGTTGCGCTAAAGTTTCCAATCAAAAAGTTGAAGCTGCAGCAACATCCGCCAAAGATATAGCAGGTCTAAGAAGATTACCTGAACACAAATAAGCTTTTCTTAGAAAGGATTCAATTTTCCTATCTAAAGGATCCTTAAAGGAAGTACCATCTGCCGTAGGAATAGTAGTACGTTTAGCAAGGGTAGAGATAGCCCCATCAACTTTAGGGATTTTGTCCCAAAACTCTAATCTGTCAGATGGCACAGGATATAATTGCTTAAAACGTTTAGAAGGAGTACATGAATTACCCAAATTATTCCATTCCCTGGAAATTACTTCAGAAATAGCACCAGGAACAGGAAAAACTTCTGGAATAACTACAGGAGATTTAAAGACCTTGTCTAAACGTTTAGATTTAGTATCAAGAGGACCAGAATCCTCAATTTCTAATGCAATTAGGACTTCTTTAAGTAAAGAACGAATAAATTCCATTTTAAATAAATACAAGATTTATCAGCATCAACCTCTGAAACAGAATCCTCTGAACCAGAAGAATCATTAGAATCAGAATGATGATGTTCATTTAAAAATTCATCTGGATAAAGAGAAGTTTTAAAAGACTTTTTATGTTTACTAGAAGGAGGAATAATAGACATAGCCTTCTTAATAGATTCAGAAACAAAATCTCTTATGTTATCAGGAACACTCTGAACATTAGATGTTGATGGAACTGCAACAGGTAATGGTATTTTACTAAAGGAAATATTTTCTGCATTAACAAGTTTGTCATGACATTTAATATAAACAACAGCTGGAGGAACAGCTACCAAAAGTTTACAGCAGATACACTTAGCTTTGGTAGTTCCAGCACCAGGCAGCGATTTTCCTGAAGTATCTTCTGACTCAGATGCAACATGAGACATCTTGCAATATGTAAGAGAAAAAACAACATATAAAGCAAAATTGATCAAATTCCTTAAATGACAGTTTCAGGAATGGGAAAAAATGCCAAAGAACAAGCTTCTAGCAACCAGAAGCAATGAAAAATGAGACTTAAATAATGTGGAGACAAAAGCGACACCCATATTTTTTTAGCGCCAAATAAGACGCCCACATTATTTGGCGCCTAAATGCTTTTGGCGCCAAAAATGACGCCACATCCGGAACGCCGACATTTTTGGCGCAAAAGAACGTCAAAAAATGACGCAACTTCCGGCAACACGTATGACGCCGGAAACAGAAAAAAGATTTTTTGCGCCAAAAAAGTCTGCGCCAAGAATGACGCAATAAAATGAAGCATTTTCAGCCCCCGCGAGCCTAACAGCCCACAGGGAAAAAGTCAAATTTTTTAAGGTAAGAAAAAATGATTGATTCAAATGCATTATCCCAAATATGAAACTGACTGTCTGAAAATAAGGAATGTTGAACATCCTGAGTCAAGGCAAATAAATGTTTGAATACATATATTTAGAACTTTATAAAAAAAGCACCCAACCATAGCTTAGAGTGTCACAGAAAATAAGACTTACTTACCCCAGGACACTCGTCTACATGTTGTAGAAAGCCAAACCAGTACTGAAACGAAAATCAGCAGAGGTAATGGTATATATATATATATATAAGAGTATATCGTCGATCTGAAAAGGGAGGTAAGAGATGAATCTCTACGACCGATAACAGAGAACCTATGAAATAGACCCCGTAGAAGGAGATCATTGCATTCAAATAGGCAATACTCTCCTCACATCCCTCTGACATTCCCTGCACGCTGAGAGGAAAACCGGGCTCCAACCTGTTGCGGAGCGCATATCAATGTAGAATCTAGCACAAACTTACTTCACCACCTCCATAGGAGGCAAAGTTTGTAAAACTGATTTGTGGGTGTGGTGAGGGGTGTATTTATAGGCATTTTGAGGTTTGGGAAACTTTGCCCCTCCTGGTAGGAATGTATATCCCATACGTCACTAGCTCATGGACTCTTGCTAATTACATGAAAGAAATCTTGTGGAAAGCCGTCCCAGAAGAGTTGCAGCAGATATGGCTAAAGAGTGGGGCACAACTGCATATTAAATGTCCATGGTTTTGTTATGCCATGTCTAAACAAGCTCATATAGGTGTGATAGTCAGATGTCCATTTACTTTTGACAGTGATTGCAAGAAACATTTCAGATCATTTCTACAACTTATATTTGGTGAGATACTTTGCCCCACATATCCCTGAAGTGAAATGTCTAAGATGACATAGCAGTGCATTGAAGCTAGAGCACAGTACTTACACCAGCCTCGTACGGTGTGCTTCCCACAAGTCATTACATATTCACTTTTCTGATTCTTTCCAGGGATCACTTCAAATTTGATCGAAGTGTCACCCATGCCATGGTTTCTAAATAAAAAAAAATAAAATAAAATTGTTTATTACAAAAACACCGCCTATATTGTAACATAGCTGTGCACCTGCTGCTTGGGACCATCTCTCTGTGGCTGTCAAGCAGTACCTTAATAACCCGTTAGAACAAAATTACCAGATAAATTCCTTTCTTTCCTGGCAGGGAGAGTCCACAACTTCATTCCTTACTTTTGGGAAATACAACACCTGGCCACGAGGAGGAGGCAAAGAGACCCCAACCAAAGGCTTAAATATCCCTCCCACTTTCACTATCACCCAGTCATTCTGCCAAGGGAACAAGGAAAAGTAGGGGAAACATCAGGGTATAAAGGTGCCAGAAGAAAAACAAAAAGGGAGCCGCCCAAACAGAGAATAAACTTACGGGCGGGGTCGTGGACTCTCCCTGCCAGGAAAGAAATGAATTTATCTGGTAAGCATAAATTGTGTTTTCTGGAGAGGAAGGTAATTATAAACACATGTGGTGGGACTGTTCCCACTCACACAGAGTCTGGAACAAACTATCCCGATTTCTAAGTTTTATTTTAGATAGCCCAATTAATGTGTCTATGGAACAAGCCTTCCTTCACATTAGACTCAGAGAATTTAATAAACATATCAACTTGTTCATTAAGATAACATGCACAGCCACAAGGGTATGTATAGCTCGTCATTGGAGGGAGGGAGCCCCTTCCTGGGAGGAAATCGTACTCAAGATCAAATATTACTACAATATGTCAGCACAGGCAGCATTTATCCTAGACACCCAAGAAACCTTCCAGAAGGTTTGGTATTATTGGGTCTTACATAATATGGCTTAGCACACCAGTCAATGTTATCAGAGTCCTTCCCCCAGGGTACCCTTCCCTCATGTGCTCTTAGCCCCCCAATGTGACAGGAGAAAAATAGAATAATAGAAAAATAGTAAAATACAATTACAATAAACAATATGGATGGAGTGATGCGGTCTGGAGATAATTCCTTTTCTGTATTTTGTTTTCCCCTCTTTACTTTAATCTCTTTTTTTTCTGCTAGTCTTTTACTATGGTGTTCCTCTTCTTGGAAACATGTTGTTTTGCTGGGTCACAGTGTGATCTATAGTGATTAGCAATACTAAATATTTACACTCAGACCTGTTTTTTATTACATTGATTCCTTTATTGCAATGGTTGATGTATACCGGCTTCCTATGTTGAAGAGGACTCACAATTAGCGGTATTTGTTGATTTTGTACTTTGGAATCTTTCTTACTCTATTTACCTTGTAACTTTTGGAAACCAAGATTCATGTTATTATGGATTGTTCCTTTTTCTTCTTTTTTTCTGTTACCATGCCTTTACTACAAAATAATAAAAATTACTTTTTCATAAATTGTGTTTTCTTTCCATAAGGCAGGGAGAGTCCACAACTTCATTACTGTTGGGAAAACAAATACCCAAGCTCCAGAGGACACTGAAGGAGACCCTAATCTTAGGGAACCACAGCCTGCAAAAGTTCTCTCACGAAAGCTGCTTCAGCCGAAGCAAACACATCAAACTTGTAAAATTTAGAAAAAATTATGTAAGGAGGACCAGGTAGATTCCTTATAAATTTGATAAATTGAGGCTTTGTTCTTAAAAGCCCAGGAAGAAGCTACTGCTCTAGTGTAATGAGCCGTAATTCTCTCAGGAGGCTGTTGTCCCACCGTTTCATAAGATAGGCGGATGACACTCCTCAACCAGGAAGACAGGGAAGATGTAGTAGCCTTCTTACCCCTACGTTTACCCGCATAGATTACAAACAAAGATGAAGATTGGCTGAACTCTTTAGTAGCCTGAAGGTAGAACTTCAAGGCACGAACAACATTTAGATTGTGAAGCAAACGCTCCTTCGCCAAAGAAGGATTGGGACACAAGGAAGGAACAATAATCTCTTGATTAATGTTGCGATCTTACACCACCTTAGGAAGGAAACAAAACTTAGTATGTAAAACCGCCTGATCGGCATGAAAAAAAAGATAAGGAGAAATCTCGGAGACTCTGTGAGCAGAGGCAATAGCCAATAGGAACAAAACCTTCCAAGATAATAGTTTAATGTCAACATTATGCATGGGCTCAAACGGAGCATGCTGCAACACACGAAGAACAAGATTGAAACTCTATGGCGGAACCATCTTTCTAAACACAAGTCTGATCCGAGTCAGGGCCTTAGCGAAGGACTGCACCATCTGGAAGCTCAGCTAATCTCATGTGCAATAACACCGACAGGGCCAATGTCTGTCTCTTTAGGGAACTAGCAGATAAACCCTTCTCCAGTCCATCCTGGAGAAAAACATAAAATTCTAGCAACTTTAACCTTTTGGCAAGAAAAAAGACGCTCCTCACACCAGTGCAGGTAAGTCCGCCACACCTTATGGTAGATGCGTTGAGTAACAGGCTTACAAGCTTGAATCAAAGTGTCAATGACACTCTCAGAGAAACCTCTCCTGGCTAAGACTAAGCGTTCAATCTCTACACAGTCAGCCTTTAGAGAATCTAGGTTTTGATGAAGGAAAGGACCCTGTATTAGCAGGTCCCTGTGACAAGGTAACCTCCACGGAGGAGATAAGGACATCCCCACCAGATCCATGAACCAAGTCCTTCACGGCCAGGATGGAGCAATTAGAATCACTGATGCTTGCTCGTTTGATGCGGGCCACGACATGAGGGAGAAGAGGTAATGGAGGAAAGAGATATGAGTCTGAACCTCCATGGAACAGCTAGGGCATATAGGACAGCTTGAGGATCCCACGATCTTGATCCATACTTGGGTAGTTTGGCATTGAGACAGGAGGCCATGAGGTCCATCTCCGGCACCCCCCATCTGCTGCTTATCTCTGCAAAGACAATTCCCCCGGGTGAAAGGATTGCCTGCTGATAAAGTCTGCTTCCCAGTTGTCCACACCCGGAATGTGGATCGATGACAGCGTACAGTTGTGGGCCTCCGCCCATTCTAGGATTTGAGATACTTCTGTCATCGCTAAGGAACTTTTCATGGCACCCCAAACTGCTCCCCAGCCAGATAGACTGGCGTCCGTACTCACAATCTCCCAGCACGTGCCTTGGGACAGGTGATCTTGATAGAGCCACCAAGAGAGCGAGAATGGTTGCCGTTCCATTGTCTCAGCATGTATAGCTGTAAAGGTCTGAGATGGAATCTGGCAAAGGTAATGATGTCCTACAAGACACCATGAGTCCAATCACCTCCATACACTGGGCCACTGAAGGTCTCAAGGAGGCCTGGAGGGCAAGACATGCGGTTAGCTTGCAACGTCTCTGATCTGTTAGAAAGATCTTCATGGACACCAAGTCTATAACAATGCCCAGGAAATTCACTCTATTTGGGTGTAAGCAAACTCTTTTCCAAGTTTATCTTCCATCCATGTGACTGAAGAAGACTTAGAAGTTCTGAGTGATCCCTGTACCAAGATATCGTCCACGTAATGAGCTACTGCTATACCTCAGATTCTGGCAACCGGTAGAAGAGCCCCCAGAACCTTCGCAAATATACTTGGAGCAGTAGCTAAGCACTGAAGTGTTGATCTAGAAAGGCGAATCTCAGGAACTGGAAATGTTCCCTGTGGATCGGAACGTGAAGGTATGCATCCTTCTGATCTATGGTAGTCATAAACTGTCCTTCATGAACCAGGGGAAGGATTTATCTTATAGTCTCCATCTTGAAGTAGGGGACACTTAGAAATTTGTTTAGGCATTTCAAGTCCAGGATTGGACGAAAAGTTCCCTCCTTTTTGGGAACCACAAAGAGGTTTGAATAGAACCCTAGACCTCTTTCTGATGCAGGTACTGGTATTATTACTCCTAAGGAGGATAGGTCCCTTACGCAATCTAAAAAGGTGTCATCTTCTCTGGTCTTGTAGACAGTCTGGAGAGTAGGAATCTGCCCATGGGCGGATGAGATTTGAATCCTATCCGGTATCTCTGAGATACAACCTCCAGAACCCAGAGAATCCTGAACCTCCTGAAACCAAGCGTCTGAGAAAAGTGACAATCTGCCCTCTACTTAATCCGATCCTGGATCGGGGGCCCGCCCCTTCATGCCGATTTGTTAGTTATCGGACGGATTCTTTGTCTGTTTGGACTTGTTCCAGGACTGAGCAGACTTCCAAGTGCTCTTGGGCTGCTCAGGTATGGATGAAGATTGAGGTCTGTTCTTCTTATCCTGAGGTAGGAAGGCACCTTTCCTTCCAGTAACTGTAGAGATGATTGAGTCCAGACCTGGTCCAAATAAAGTCTTCCCCTTGAAAGGAAGAGAAAACGAGTCTGGATTTAGAAGCTGGGACTGAAAAACCTGAAGCCTTAGCATTCAGGTGAATAATCTGCATATTCGCATTACAGATGAAAAATTAGCTAAGCTTTTAATTCTCTCCTGAATATCCTCAAGGGGAGATTCCACCTCGATAAGTTCTGACAAGGAGTCGCACCAGTAGGTGGCGGCCCCGGCCACCGCCGATTGAAATAAAAATCCTGCGTGTTGGAACATTCTCCTTAGGAAAGTTTCCAATTTCTTATCCATAGGTTCCCTAAAGGAAGAGCTATCCTCAAGAGGGATAGAAGTATGCTTGGCTAGCGTCAAAATGGGGCCACCCACCTTAGGGATGGAGCCCCACAGCTCTAATTGAGAGTCAGGGACCGGGAATTTTTTTCTAAAAGTAGCAGAGGGAGAAAAGGATGTTCCAATTCTTTCCCAGAAAAGTTTGTGGAACCTCACTGTCTTCATAAACCCTATCTAACTTAGGAATCTTAGGTTCCTCGAGTAGCTAAGCCTCTGGAACTTCTAGCGTAGACAGGACCTCCTTCAGTAAAAAACTCCAGCAGATGTTCGATTTTAAATCTAAAGGAGGGTTCCTCTGCCGGAGATTTAGTAATAGAAGTCTCCGACTCTGAAAGTTCACCCTCTGACGACAGAGGTTAACTCATCCTCGGATAGCTGGGACATACAAGTTAGATCTGATTGGAAATTAGATTAATCTAAAAACAGCAGAACTGTGTTTAACCTTTCTCTTACAAGAGATAGGCAGGGTACTCGGGGTCGTGGACACCGCCGATTGTAACTACGTAGTAAAGTCCGCAGGCAAAAGGCCCCCTCCAGACTGAGAAATAACTGTGCTGTGGGGAACAGAATGAGAAGTAGTTAGGGAATAAGGAAGTGAATGAAGCCGCACCCGGTCACATGTTGCGCAAGGCAGGACCTCCCCTACTATGAAAAAGTACACAAAGCTATTAGGAGCTGCGCAACTCACAAAAGTTAAAGTGAAACATGCCTGTTCCAGCCAACAGTACACAGTCTAAATGAGCCCTGAAAACGTTCTTGACAAATGTTAAAGCAGTATATAAACTCCCCAAAATTTTCCCAATAAGGGACTGAGGAGATACTGACCCTCAATTCTACTTAGGTATAGAAGAGTCACACTGTGACCCTATATAAGGCGTCCCTGCTATATTAAAATAACACACAGACTTACCCTCCAGGATCCATGCTGTGGAACAGATACAGCCTCTCAAGTGTGACAGCTTTGCAGCAATGCTCTGACAGGGACCCGAGTGTGGAAAAGCATGCAGTGTAACTTGTTAACACCTATTGCTCAGGAGTTGTTAGACAGTTTGGATGGCTTTGCAGAAAAACTTTCCCTGCATCTCCAGACTCTAACTTTCATAAATACTCTCACTGAGAGGTTTAAATGATTACTTAAAACTCCAGTCCTCTTCTTAAAGGGAACATACCCGTTAAGGACTGAACAAATCTTCTGACACTTCTCTGCCATCCTCCTCTAGTGATGAAAGGCAAAGAATGACTGGGGGGTATAGGGGAAGTGGGAGGGATATTTAAGCATTTAGCTGGGGTGTCTTTGCCTCCTCCTGGTGGTCAGTTTTGTATTTCCCAACAGTAAGGAATGAAGTCATGGACTTTCCCTGCCTTATGGAAAGAAACCCACAAGTTTTCGTTCATGATTCAGAAAGATAATACAAATAAAAAAAATAAAAAAGTTTTCAATTCACTTCTTTTATCAAATGTGCTTTGTTCTTATTTTATCCTTTGTTGAAGATATATCTAAATAGGTAGCGTTCACGTCTGGGGCCACAACATGACAGGAAATAGTTCTGCTATCTAGTGCTCTTACTAAGGTATAACACTGTCGCAAAACTGCTGCTATTTTGTGCTGCAGACATGTGCACACCCCTGGACTTACAGCCCTGCTTTTATGCCAACCTTGTTCCTTGAGTCAGGGTGGGCTTAAAAGGAACATAAAAAACATTTTTCAACAAAGGATAATAAGAAAATGAAGAAAATTTAATATAATTGGAAAGTTGTTTAAAATGGTATGTTCTTTTCGACTCGTGAAAGAAAAAGGTTGGGTTTTATGTCCCTTTCAGGTAAGCAATTCATACATTTTAGCAGGTTTGTGTCACTTGGTAAACTGAATTTATTTTTCTAGCTTAGATAAACAGTAATAATCATTGGAATTGCTGAATGAATATTCAGCAATTAAAATAAATAATATTACCTTTTAAGGCACTCATGGAGGATTTGATATGGAGACAAAAGCCCAGCTTTATTGGTCAGTTCATAAACCCGGGAATCTTCAATACTGATATGGTTAAAATACTGTGCAACAGAAACAGATATGAATTCAATGTGACCAAGCCAATTTATTTTAGATGGTTGCTATGGAAATTACACAACTACTGCTTTACAGTTCATTCCACGTTATGTTTAATTATATTTAGCAGCTACAGTTAAAAAAATAAATAAAAATTATATATATATATATATATATATATATATATATATATATATATATATATATATATAAATAAATAAAATATTCCCTTCTCCCACCTTTAGTCGTGCTCACCTCAAGTTCATCGCTGTCTTTTGGTTTCTCATCAACAGTCTGCTTTATGAAGTCAGGAATAAGGATTTCCAGTGTAGATTGTGCTAGGAAGAAAATATTTGCACTAAAAGTTATTCTAGGGAGATTATGTATTCTGCTTCATGAAACAAAGTGTGCCAGTGGAAAAAAAATAAATATTAAAAATGGATTTCAAATAACCAAAAAGTATTTTAGACTTAAACTGGGGTCTTTATCAATGTAAACAGCAAAACAACTAGGGTAATAATAAAAAAAAAAATATATATATATATATATATATATATATATATATATATATATAAATAATAATAATAAATAATAATAATAAATAATAAAATATATATATATATTGCCACTGCCATCTATAGTAGTTTATAAGAACTACAAGCTGTTGATGCATACAGTCAGTCACAAGTTACATTTAGCTTAAAAAGGGACATAAATCACACAATTTCTTTCATGATTCAAATATAGAGCATGCAATTTTAAACAACTTTCTAATTTACTTCTATTATGTAATTTGCTTCATTCTCTTGATATTCTTTGCTGAAAATCCTATCTAGATAGGCTCAGTAGCTGCTGATTGATTGAGTGCTGCACAAAGATGCCTCGCGTGATTGGCTCACACATGTGAATTGCTATTTATTCAACAAAAGATATCTAAAGAATGAAGCAAATTAGATAATAGAAGTAATTTGGAATGCCGTTTACAATTGTATTCTCTACCTGAATCATGAAAGAAAAAAATTTGGGTTTAGTGTCCCTTTAAAAGCAACACATTACAGACTACAAGCATATTTAGAATGAAATATATTAAATGTACTTCACAATTTTTCTTAAACACATCAATATAAACAGATTTGTTTAACATATTTTTATTTACCAGTAATTCAATCTCATGTTTGGCAGCAACACATATTTAAAGGGACACTGAACCCAAATTTTTTCTTTTGTAATTCAGAAAGAGCATGCAATTTTAAGCAACTTTCTAATTTACTCCTATTATCAATTTTTCTTCGTTCTCTTGCTATCATTATTTGAAAAAGGCATCTAAGATTTTTTTTGGTTTCAGTACTCTGCACAGCACTTTTATATAGGTGGATGAATTTATCCACCAATCAGCAAGCACAACTCAGGTTGTTCACCAAAAATGGGCCGGCATCTAAACTTACATTCTTGCATTTCAAATAAAGATACCAAGAGAATTAAGAAAATTTGATAATAGGAGTAAATTAGAAAGTTGCTTAAAATTTCATGCTTAATCTGAATCACGAAAGAAAATTTTTGGGTACAGTGTCCCTTTAACATTCTGACTGATACGCTTTGCCAAAGAGCATCAACAACTTAACAAATCAAGGTATTTGTCTGCTTCATAAATCAGAGCACAGGATGTCCCTAACCATCTCTTTAATATCTTTGCAGCCAGAGAAAGCTGCAATACGTTGGGGACTCCTAAGCCAGCAAATAGGTTAAAGGGACACTAAACCCAAATTTTTTGTTTCATGATTCACATAGAGCATGCAATTTTAAGCAACTTTCTAATTTACTCCCATTATCATTTTTTATTCATTCTCTTGCTATCTTTATTTGAAAAGCAAGAATGTAAGTTTAGAAGCAGGCCCATTTTTAGTTCACAACCTGGATTGTGCTTGCCGATTGGTGGCTAAATGCACCCACCATTAAACAAGTGCTGTGCAGGTACTGAACTAAAAGTTCACTGGCTCCATAGCTTAGATGCCTTCTTTTTCAAATAAAGATAAGAAAACGAAAAAAAAAATTAATAGGAGTAAATTAGAAAGTTGCTCTATCTGAACCATAAAAGAAAAAATTGGGTTTAGTATGCCTTTAAGCAGAATTCTGCAAAATAAGATAGGTCAGATACATATGCCCAGCAACCCTTGCTTGCTCCTGATAGAGATACATAACCACACCATTTTACCAATTTTTATACATACATACATACATACATACATACATACATACATACATACATACATACATACATACATACATACATACATACATTAAAAAACAATGAGAAAAACACCGCAAAAGCTTTAATCAAAAAATAGAATACAATATACTGTTCTAGATTACCAGCTTTATTCTTTGCCAGTTTTTTGCTGCGTGCAGTTCCAGTACCATAAGTCACTCCATCAATAATAACAGATGCTCCAAAAGGCTCACTTGGGTTTTCTAAAAAGTAGATCAGCAGATTAATCAAAAATAGCATGGAAGTAATTTTGTAGACAAATTAAATTTTTCTATCATTTTCAACCTACTATAATGCCTACTCATTTTTCATTAAAGGACCATTAAAATACAGTAGAAATGCATGATCAGAAAGTGCATAATAAAAAGAACTTTAAATGAACAGTATATTAAGTATAAAAGTCCACTATATCATATGACAGCAATCAGCCAGACTCATGTACATATACACTGAACTCTTGCATATGCTCAACAGTAGCAGGTGCTTCGGAAAGTGCACAATTTTATTATTATGGGATTACATTGGAAAGTCTCTTAAAACTGCATGCTCTATCTGAATCATGACATTTTAAAATTTGCCTGTAGTTTCATTAAAAGGGACAGTAAACCAATGAAATGTTATATAAATCTGCACATAGTGCAGAATTATATGACATTAGCTTGGCTCCAAGTTTATAAATCAAACTATTGCAGAGATATATTCCAAAATGCAATTTTCCTGACCGCTGCTCCTGGCTCTACTGAGCAGGTCTTAATTTGCATAAGCACATCGCGGGCACGCTGTCTAGTCACAGCTGGCCCGATAGTGCCATTAAACTGAATGTAGCTCGCTCCGAATCTGGTAGCGATCTACATTCAGTTTAACGGCGCGATCGAGCCGGCTATGTGCAGAATTATATAACATTTCTTAGGTTTACTGTAAAATAAGAATCTTCCTGCAACTCAGCACAGGCCCACAACAGCATGTGTGTATGGAGAGAAAAAAAAACAAAAAAACAAATAAAAAGAACGCTACTAATTTTTTTTTTTAATTTTTTTTTACTAGAAACATTTTTCAAAATGGAAGTTAATTGCAAAAAAGCTTCTAGTTAAGATTTAAATTGACTTCTCTATCCCTTTAACATATGTTAAAACTAACGATCAACACGCCTCAGGCAGCCCACGGCAGAATGCTATTTTACTGTGAGGTGAACTTAGCCAGCATGGCGCCAGCTGGCCCGCAAGGCTATTGGCTAAGAGGTGGAAATGTTAGCTCACAGCAAAATTGCTTTCTGCCGTAGGCTGCCTGAGGAACTCAGTGAGGCGAACACTTAAGATAAATAAAAGAACTTTCAGCATGAAGTATTTTATACTTCATGAATGAAAGTCCCCTTTATTTGTTCCACTGGTAAATCCTAGCGTTTGTCAATCACTTGAACTGCTGAGAAGGTACCCGAATAAAAAAAAAAATATATAGGCACCTAAAGTAAGGAACAATCTATATAATCCATATACAATGATACACTTAGCCCTGGTTTAATGCTTCTTTAAAGGGATTGCAAACTATGGCACTTTAATCCACAGTATATAAAATGATTAATATAAACAGGGGGAGTTTAATTCAATAATATTTAAAGTCGCTTCCTTCGTAAAATAATTACCATTTATTGATCCTAAACATGCCGTTCCTCTGCCCGCATCTCAAACTTTATTTTTGCCTTCAGTGACTAATCTGGCATCATCCAATTGTTGCATGCCCCACGAGCTGGATGCCAAAGGGGGCATGCAACAATTGAATGAAGCCAGATTCGTCATAGAAGGCAAAAATCAAGTATGAAATGCGGGCGGGTGAACGGCGCAATGTTTACGATCAATAAATAACTATTTTACGAAGAAAGCGTCTTTAACCCCTTAGTGACCAGGCCACTTTTCAATTTGTTGACCATCTGGGACCAAGGCTATTTTTGCATTTCTGCGATGTTTGTGTTTAACTGTTATTTTCCTCTTACTCATTTACTGTACCCACACATATTATATACCGTTTTTCTCGCCATTAAATGGACTTTCTAAAGATACCATTATTTTCATCATATCTTATAATTTACTATAAAAAAATTATAAAATATTAGGAAAAAATTAAAAAAAAAAAAAAAAAAAAACACACTTTTTCTAACTTTGAGCCCCAAAATCTCTAACACATCTACAACCACCATAAAATATCAATGCTAAACAGTTTCTAAATTTTGTCTTGAGTTTAGAAATACCCAATGTTTACATGTTCTTTGCTTTTTTTGCAAGTTATAGGGCAATAAGTACAAGTAGCACTTTGCTATTTCAAAACCATGTTTTTTCAAAATTGGCGATAGTTACATTGTAACACCAATATCTGTCAGGAATCCCTGAATAACACTTCAAATGTATATATTTTTTAAAAGAAGACAACCTAAGGTATTAAACT